>NW_022595806.1:0-1707 GCF_009176505.1 Sitodiplosis mosellana | reverse complement strand
ACCAATAAACAAACCAAAACAAACACAAACCACACAATGAAATACCAGGTTTGTATAAATATAGCAATCACTTGAAGTGAAAAACTCAAAAAAACATGTTTCAATAAAAAACAATATTCTAATATTTTAGAAAATATAAAATTAAATGAAATTTTTGTGTTTTCACGTGTTTTCATCAACATGAATAACTGCGACAAATGTCACTTCATGTTGTCATTGAAACAATCGTAACGTGGAACGTCAACAAATGAACTGACATTTGTTCGTAATTCTTAAGTTACTCTTGTGTTGACAAAAACACGCAAAAACACGAGAAAAATGTTTGATTTTACGTTTTAAAATAACAAGAATAAATTCTTGCATTGAAAAAAAAAATATTCGCGCTTTTTAATATAAATAAACTCAAAATATTTCTTGAGAACAGAAAACCGCTCAATAAGCAATTGACACATGTATATATTTGTATACAAGCTTTTGAATTTGACGTACGTTGTGCTTGTAGTACTTGTTCTTGCACCAGTTGGCGTTGACGTAAGAAGGCATAGCGTCGGTTTTTGTCTGGAACGACTCCCCATATTTTCGAGAAAAAATAACATTGCACCAAGACACCATCCCTAAAAAGCCCATACTTAAGGATTTTTTGGTCAAAAGTCGATTTTTTGGGAGTTGAAATCGAATATGCGGCCAGAAATATGTGAAAACATCAGTCGATTTGGTTTATAAGTACCCAAAATGTTCGTAAAGGATCATACTAGATGTTCAAAGGCAGAAAAGGTAGAAATCATTTGCTTTTACGTGTCAAACCGAAGCTCATGTTTGTGATTTGCTCATTTTGGCCTGAAATTTGTGTTATATGTGTGAATCAATTGTCGCCAAATTCCATCCAAATCGCAATCTGACAAATACCAAAATGTTTGTACAGGTTCTGGCTACACGACACAGGTCAAAACCTGAATGAAAAAGCACCGCCTGGGTGACTCGTGGAGCAAAAAATGTAAAAAATGCCGGAAAATTTCCATTTTTCCGGTCATTTTACACTGTAACTGGCCCAGAATGCCTTTTCAATGGCCAATGTCTTGATAAAAGTTGTAGATATTGACAAGCCAAACAGAACCTCATCATCAGTTTTTGTCGAAATTTGGTTAGAATACTGGAATCGGTCGAAATGTTGCGATCCAAAATGACTTCTGAAATCGCTGTCATGAAAATTTTGATATGAGGCTTGCCATGGGTTTTTATATGGTACCCATATGCAATCTTTGCGCCAAACCTATTTTTTTGAGGTATATTTTTCGGAACTGGCCGGGCTTTTTAGATGAGGGACAACTTTTTTTTTGGAGCAGTCTAATACGACTCAGTAAATGTAAAAAACATAACTTTTGGACCCTGCCGCTTGTTGAATCGGTTGAAAAAATTTACCCTGTTGGCAGAAAACCCTTGATTTTGTGATTTTCAAAAATGGTGGGGAAATTCGGAACACTTCATAAATGGATAGAAAACTGAAACAATTATGATGCAAAACGTTTATATAGAACTAGGAAATCGACGCTATGCCTTCTTACGTCAACGCCAACTGGTGCAAGAACAAGTACTACAAGCACAACGTACGTCAAATTCAAAAGCTTGTATACAAATATATACATGTGTCAGTTGCTTATTGAGCGGTTTTCTGTTCTCAAGAAATATTTTGAGTTTATTTTTATTAAA
>NW_022595805.1:0-2821 GCF_009176505.1 Sitodiplosis mosellana | reverse complement strand
TGTATTTGCACCTTACACATACATTGTACATACACATTCAGCATTTTGAATTGCATACTTTTAGGCAAAAAGAAAATGTAAACATTTTTATCGCATCACTGAGAACAAATCGCAATATTTCGCTTCGGAAATAGCATTTAACACATAGCATAACAAACAAAGAAAAATCGTGATATTTAAACAGCATCTAAAATTAAACTGAGTTCAATTTTGATGGCGCATTGAATGTGATTGATTACAATCGAAATTGAATCTTATTTAAAATAAAAACTGAAAACTCACACTGTGAGAATAAAAACAACGCATTTTCTTTTACATCGCAACCATTTCTTTTTACATCGCAACCATTTTAGCATCAAATTAACAGCATTTTCTCGCATTTTCGCAAACCTTTATGAGCAAAATCGCAATAAGATAGAAATTTAGCATAGCAAATCATCATTCACTTGCATTTTACAGCCATTTAAGCAACTCGCATCACTCCTTAGCATCAAAACCATCGCATCGCATGAAAATTCTTGAACAAATACCAACGCATGATATTGATTTAAATCACTCAACTGCATATCGCTTGAAAAACTGAATTTACTTTCACGAATTGGCAAAAGGTAACATTCTTTTAACAAGTGAAAATGGCTGAGCTAACAAAACCATATAAAAAATTATTGCAAAAACGCGACAATCTTGTACGTGCAATCTTAACTCATGAATCAAAAATAAAAGACGGTGTCACGCCGTTGGCAGCCGCTACAAGATTAATTCAACTGGATGGTTCATTCGAAAAATATAAAGAATTGTGGGAAAAACTGGAAGAGGAAAATGAATTTGACTTAAATCATTTCGAGGTAGACAATGAAATAGTAACAGAATCCTACATCAATACTGTTACAATGATAAAATCAATAATCAAAGATCACTCGCAAAATGAAATGATGTCATTAAACTCAACATTAGCTACCCAATGTAACAACAGCGCCCCCGAAATTAAATTGCCCACAATTTCTATTCCGAAATTCGATGGCAAGGAGTTAGAATGGACCACATTCTACGACACCTTCTCATCTTTAGTCGATCAAAACCCTAATATACCGAAAATAAGCAAAATGCACTACTTGCGCGATAGTCTAAAGGGTGAAGCGTTTCAAGCGATTTGCAAACTCCCAGCTTCCGATGCAAATTATGACATTGCATGGAAAGTGCTGTTAGAACAGTACCATAACACACGTGCAATTGTGAACGATTGCTTGAAGTCATTCGTGTTTCAAGAGCAAATTCAACATCGTAATGCTGGCAGTATGCGTAAATTGATCGACACAACGAAAACATCTTTACAATGCATTGAATCGCTCGACGTGAGCATTGAGGAGTGGGATCCTTTTATCGTGTACATCTTGCAAACGAAGTTAGACAAAGAAACAGCAATTGACTGGGAGAAGAAACTGGGAGGCTCAAAGGAAATTCCAACATATGTTACAATGCTTGACTTTCTGGAAACGCAACATCGAATATTGAAAACGCCGACAGGGTTGCCTGGTAGCTCGCAACCTATGACACAAAAAATACACTCCACAATAATGTCAAAGTTCGGCAACAAGAAAGATGTATGTGAAGTTTGCAAGGGCGAGCATTATGTTTTGTTTTGTGACACGTTTAACGCATGGAACGTCACCCAAAGAAAGCAATTTGTTATAGAAAAAGGTCTTTGCGACGTGTGCTTGAAAAAACATGAAATTGAACATTGTAAGTCCAAGTTTCGCTGCAAAAAATGCAATGGTCTCCACAGCACAAAGTTACATGAAGAAGTCGCAACAACAAGCCAACGCGTGAGTGCTGTCAATGATTTATCTATGCCCAATCAAAAATTATTAGCAACCGCCATTGTGAAAGTGCAAGATAAATCTGGAGTCTATCATTTATTCCGTGCGTTGATCGATCAAGGGTCACAGGGAATTGTTGTGTCCGAAAGAGCCGTTCAAATTCTACGTCTTCCACGCAAGAAGGCAAATGTCCCATTGCTCGGAATTGATGATAAACCACTCGGAAAAGCAACAAAATCAATCCGAATTCAAGTGCAATCTGCAGTAAACAGCGATTTCGTCATATCAATGGAAGCACTTGTAATGCGGTCAATCGTGTCAGCCGGCCCACAATTTGAAAAACACAATAAATGGAAACATTTGAACGGTTTGCAACTCGCAGATCCTGAGTATATGCAAGCAAATGCGGTTGACATTCTGTTTGGTGTGGACATTTACGGCATTATCGTTGAAAATGGTTTAAAGAAGGGCAAATTACACGAACCAGTAGCACAAAATTCGTCGTTCGGCTGGCTTGTATTCGGCGCTGCATGCAAAGCAAAAGAGTACAGCGTTCGCATCCATACAACTAGCTTGGCGAACACAAATGATAACGATGACAATGAAGATTTAAATATAGCATTGACACGTTTCTGGGAGAGTGAAGAAGTGAATTTGAAGCCAATCATGACCGAAGAACATGAGAAATGCGTAAAGTTGTGCAATGAAACGACGATTCGATTGCCAAGTGGCCAAGTGCAAGTGTCTCTCCCATTTAACATGGATCGCAATAATGAAAACTTTCTCGTTGACTCTCGTAAGATGGCATTACGACGTTTTTTTCACTTAGAAAAGAAATTTGAGAAAGATGCAACTTACTATGAACGATATAAAGCCGATATGTTGAATTATCTTGAGTGCAACCACATGAGCTTAAGCAAATCACCATCTAACGAGGGTTACTACGTGCCACATCATGCCGTAACTCGAGAAGAAAGCACCACAACGAAACAGCGCACTGTCTA
>NW_022595804.1:0-5186 GCF_009176505.1 Sitodiplosis mosellana | reverse complement strand
ACACTCCAATTGTTCTTTTTTTCGGCAGAGAACTGCGAAGCCATTGATGCATTCGCTAAGAACAATGTCAGCATTACGGATAAAAACGGGAAAACGGCGTTTCATTTTGCTGTTGAGCTCGGTTAGTCATTTCGATCGAAATATTTGGCATTTCCATTGAATTTTTTTCAACAAAAGCACTCAATTTTAATTTTATTTGTTTCATTTTGGTTCAGGTTTAGAGAAAGCCATTGAATGTTTGACTGAAAGTTATAAAATGGACGCTGGTACTGATTCAGATCGTGATGAAAATTCACTACTTGCCTCTGTTCCAACGAAACTGTTGAAAATTCTAGCAGGTTTCAAAATTCTGGATCCCAACCCCTAAAAAGTTTTTATATCCTTAAAAAAGTATTCCTACAAAATTTCAGCTCAATAACATAAGATTGGATGTTAGCGCAAAATGTATGTAGGTCAATCTGTACGTTTATATGCAATTTGATCAATATTATCGCTTTTTTTTTCGACTATATCTCGTAAATAATGCCAAATATCGACTTGATATCTTAAAGAATATTGTGCAGCAAGTCATAATAAACAACTTTGCACAAGACATCAAACCGTTTGAAATCGTATTAAAGGCTAAAAGACCCCAGAAATGCAAAAAAATGCACTTTTTTCGTTATTTTTCGACTAAATGTCAATTTATTGACTTCTAATATTGATAGTAGATATGGGAGATATTGTTTTTGATTGTTTTCTCATTAAATTTAACTATGTTTTATTATTAAATGTCAATTTTTTCAAGTATTCTAACGGTTTTGCATTGTCCGAAAATTCAAAAGTTCGGTCAATTCAATTCGCAAATGACAAATATGAAATTGAATCGCTTAGTCAGAAAATTCGCTTACATCTGAATAGCCAGCATACACACAGAATTGGATCGAGAACTGTTTACATTACGCGCAACATGGAATGCGGCGAATGTTCTGACACTATGAACTTTGACACATTCAGAACTCAATATGAATTTCATCACATTTTGTCATTCGAATCGATACGGCACACTTGCATTGTCTTGCAAAAATGGCTTCAGGTCTTGGTTCGAAAACTGAAATATTCTTGATTGGATTTGAAAAACATCAAATTTTAGGTGGAAAATTACCTACAAATAGACAAGTTTTGCAGACATTTTTCTATAATCGACAAACAGTGAAATTAACTTTAAGAGACAGTGCAACATTAGCAGCGCGAGAAGCCTTAATATTCTGGGAAAAAGCAAGAATCAACACGAAACGGGAAGATCATCGTGCTGAAAAGCTGATTAAAATATACGAAAAGTGGTCATCTCTATTAAAAAGTTCGAAACGAAGCAATGAATCTGATAAGAAGAATCAAAAAGAATTTGTCGATGAATTGGATATGATATTTGATGTTGCACATGAATTTGCGTTGGACCAATTAAAAGGTGACGCAAAACAATTTCTTCTGAATCAGAGGAGCAAAAACCGTGAAGGTTGTTTGATGGGTGTCGACGAAAAGCAAACAAATAAAGAAAAACGTCGGGCTGAACGACTGGAAAACAAAAATTCACGAAAGATGAGATATGTTGAACAGCAAGAGCGTGAACGAAAGCGTAATTCCGTGGAATAATATTGGCATTTCATTTAATTTAATGCAGTGAAATATTTTCTATTTAGAAAACGTGTATCAATATCCAAACTCATCGTCAGACAGCAGTAATAATGATTTGGAAGAGGCCTTTGAAATTCACAAGCCTCGCAGAATAGAACCAAAGAAACATGTGATGAATCAACGTTTGGTTTCGGTCTTGGACGCACATCGAATTTCAGATCGTGTCGCAATGCACCTATTGTCAGCTTTTATGGATTCACTCAAACTTCCGATCGACGATTACGTTTTAAGTCGATATTCAATACGCGAATTTCGAAAAAAAGAGTGACTTAACATTGCAAGCGGTGTTAAGGTGAACTTCAAAGTAACAGAATTCTTTGAGTGATTCGTATGAATATGAAAAAATACAACTGTTCAATTTTTATGTAGGCTTCGTTTGCAACTGTGCATTGGGATGGAAAACTTCTAACAGATATTACTGGAAATGAGCTGGAAAAAACACTCTGTGTGTGCGCGCACATAACTAAGAACGCACTCACATGCTGGATATAATACAGCACATGCAGTATTTGGTGCGATCAACAATTGGAATATGAACGATGACGTTAAAGCTGCATGTTTCGACACCACAAAAGCAAACACTGGTCCTTATGGAGGTGCATCGCATCTCCTTCAAGTTATCATGGATAAAGATTTGTTGGGATTGCCATGCAGACACCACATCTTTGAACTGGTATTGAAATCCACCCTTTCAGTCGAAATTCGGAGCATCTTCAGCTCCAATACCGCTATTGTTCAAACGATTTCATGATGCATGGAACGGCATAGATAAGCACAAGTTCGAAACTGGAATGACTAATGCATATGTAAGAGCTGCTCTTAGTGATATTGATGCGGACATAATCGAGTTTTGCAAGACTCAGCTCAAAGAAAAAAACGTGCGACATGATTATGAAGAGTTTCTTCAATTATGTTTGACTTTTTTGGGCGATAGAAGTCATTCTTTTCAATAAATACGTGTACGAAATATTCTGGTTCCATTGAAATCAGTATGAACAATAGCACGATACTAAACGCACGTGATCGATTAAGCGACTTTCTGTTGAATAGAGCCACACATTCAACGCCATTATTCATATTGGATTTAGTTCGGGAGCTCATGTCGCAGGCATAAGTAAGCAAAATAAACGACATTTTTCCTGATATAAATGATTAAAAATCCACATCTTCTATTTTTAGCTGGTAAAAGAGTACGATCGGGCAAAATTTCGGAGATAGTTGGTGTTGATCCAGCCGGGCCTCTTTTTTCCACAACCCCTGCACCACACTAACAAAACAAAGTAAAACACGAATTTGCGATGAGCGCATTCAGTGAAGTTCATTTCAATTCTTTACGTCGTTAGACGCACTCATGAACGCGACAAATTGAACGCATCAACAATGTTCCGTAATGAAAGAAACATTTTTTATTTATAAAAATAATGTTTATAGCGTGCTACGCTCTCACAAAAATCAATTTTGCACATTCGTGACATTTTTATTTTTTTTGTCTACTTTATTAACAAATATAAAAAAGATTCAATAATACATTGAACGATCTGTGTCACAACTTTTGACACTTGTCTCGTAGCGCTAGAAGTGAGCTGTCAGACGCTTAGATGCAGGACCTTCGCTTTTTTCTTTGACTAAGCCAAATGAACGGCTCGATAGTCAAGATACCTTGTACGTTGAAACAATAAACACGAGCAAATTAAGATTTTTCCATCCATTAGGAATTGCCAACTATTATCCCAATGGCGAGCACTCACAACCAGCGTGTGGCTTGGATTTTCTAGGTTTTTTTAAAACTATTTGAAAAAAATTCCATAGCATACAATCTAATTGTACAATACCTACCACTATAAACGTCAGCGATCAACATCAACAGAGACACTATAGCACATAGCATTAAACGCACTATTGCTTCACTCTTTGTACACACTTTGACATCACTTATGCTTTGGCGCGCGTCGAATGTTTTTCAAACGTTTATGTTTGATTCAAGTATTTCACCGATTTCACCGAATTTTCTTACTCAATATCAATATGTTCATTCTTACTTGGAAGTTTTTTTTTTATTGCAATGATGTTTTAAAATATATTTTGTCGAGAAATATATTTTTTTTCAATTTCCAAAATTAAATGAAATCAAAACACATAACATGAAACGCATTCATAGCGAAATGCATATGTATTAGTTTGTACTTATTCATTATAATGATGTATTTAGATAGGACGCTAGCGCGGCCTGTACAATACAAATGTTAAGAAAAACATAAAATTAACTCATTCTCAAATTCAAACGTAGGGAAGCATTTGCTCACATCTAGCCGCATACAAGTATTTTGCAGAAAGCATTTATTCCGATCAACCATTAAAAGGATACACTTGTGACTCAATTTCCGATCTAAATGAAGGAAATTGTGGCAGTAATAGCACAGAAATTGTTATGGGTGGAAGTCTGGTGCAAAGCAACTGTAAGTTTTGTAATAAATTCAACCAATTATGTCCATTCACGTTTCACACAATTCAAATTTCACGCATTCTACATATTTGCTCTTTTTAGTCCTGCGGGTATCTTTTATATTTCAATCGAAAATAGGTCTAAGCAACCAGTCAAGAGTGTGGTCAAAGAGTATTATCGACGCTTTTTTTTCTAAATTTAAATAATTTTAGATTTTCATTGGGCAACGACAAATCCAAACATACTTCCACTGATATATGGGAAATAGCTTTTCAATCATAACCATCTGATAACTGTAAATAAAACGAAGGAAATGAATCAATAAATTGCTATTTTCCAAAACGAAAGTTTCCATGCGTTGTTCTGCCATTGAAATTGAATTAAAGCAATTTCAATCAAAATCCATCCACAAAGATTGTTCGAGTTATCTGATAGTTCAAGAACAGAAAACCGCATACTCCATTTTCTTGTTGCAACAGTTTTGACTTTTCTTCTACCAACCACTTTGCAACGCTCGAACTGTTGAAACGGCAAAACTATGTTCAACACAAACTGATGCAATCATTTTCAAGCGATCAGTCTCAATTTTCTCGGTTGTCACAAACAGTCCGCAATCTCTTAAATCATTTCGCAAGCTATTTTGTGGAATATAAACTGCCGAATGTGCGTACAACGTACATGTTTTGTACGCGAAGGCAAAAAGTGATAGTGGAGTGAAAAGTTCTGCCGAAATAATTAATTGCCTAATAAAACTTTCAAGATGTTTCTGCGCCCGCATACACTCACAAGACACACGATTCGTAACATTTGGCAAACGCACTTCGAAACCGGCGTCTTGCACGCACTCAAATCAACCGGATTCTTATCAAAGCAAACATTTTTGTAACAATTTAATTGAAATTGTTTTCGTTAATGATGTTGAACAATTTGCGTTTGTCTTTTGCGCTGAGGGTAATTGGTCTTGCATCAATTGGCTTTTAGACGGATGCGCCAATTCTATTGGAATAGTTATGACATGAGGTCAATATCACTGGCATATCGCTAGTATATCTAAATTTAATTTCGATTG
>NW_022595803.1:0-1088 GCF_009176505.1 Sitodiplosis mosellana | reverse complement strand
TTCAATTTTTCGGCATTTTTTACCAAAATTCTGTAGCTTAATGATTTTGAATGCTGAAATCATTGAAAATTGGTCCATACTGAACAACTTGCTGAACATACTTACCCATTATTATGCCTAATTTATTAAAAAAAATGAACGTGTTCATACCAACTGCGATAAAAATCTGAAATTTAGAGAGAGAAACACACTCACACACAGAAAGAGAGTGTGAGAGGGATAGTGGGGTAGAGCATTTGGCCATTTTGAGTTCCGTGAGAGATAAAAAGAAATAAAATCCTTCCTTTTGTGGCGGAAACCCAGGCAGCCCTATGTTCCATTCGCAAAATAGTAGTGAAGGAAGCGCGCGCGCGGAAAATAATAACACATCACATCCACAATGAAAATAGTTTCCATTTTTCACTAAAAGACATATATAAGAATATATTTATATCACACACATCGATCACACAGAAGATCTTTCGGCAAAACACCCCAATTCTTGAATTTTTCTTCAATAACACCTTCACGATTTGCCCACTCAAAAATGGTTTTCAAATTTAATACACTCATTTTCGATCGATCCATACAAACTGAAACTTATCACTGGAATGATTGAAATAAACCGCTTAACCCTTTTAATTGTTCATGCATAATATGCACAAATCAATGTGGTGTTAGTGCTGAATTCAGATTGATGTGTTGAGCAAAATGACTTATTCTATACGACGAAATTTTGAATTCCCAAACGCAAACACATCAAGAATAAATACATTTCTGCTTACGGTTTGAAAATTCTCTCCGAAGAAAAAATACTGTACATAAACAAAATATTTTGATTCGAAAGCAATTCTTCACTCGTTCGATTCGCATTTTATCAATTGCTGATGCTATCATAATATGTACAGTAGCTGTGCCACTGTACCATATAAATGAAATGAAAATTTTGTCGGAGTTGGTACGGACACGTTCATTTTTTTCATTAAATTAGGCATGACAGTGGGTAACTATGTTCGGCAAAGTTGTTCAGTATGGACTAATTTTCAATGATTTCAGCATTCGAAATCATTAAGCTACAGAATTTTGGTAAAAAATGCCGAAAAATTGAA
>NW_022595802.1:0-1413 GCF_009176505.1 Sitodiplosis mosellana | reverse complement strand
TTAGAAGATCTTGCTTTTTTATGTAAGTCACAGAATTTAAAAAAAAACATGAACCATGTTTATGCCATTCATATTTCTATGAGTGGGATTGAGAGGAGAGTATGTTACATTTTTATTTTTTGTGGCTTATATTTCTTTGAAAACATGTAATCGATTGGTGTCTTCACAGAAATCGATAGTATTCTCAAACTCCACAACGCTGCCATTTTGCAGAAGACAACAGTTTCATATTTATTAAAACAAGTGTTATATTTAAGATTTGTTTGAATACACACGTACTCTTCTTTCTCCAATACATAGTCGACAAAACATACTCTACTCCCCAACACACCCACATATTTGACTGTTTTACATTAGTAGTGGTTATGAATAATGTGCTCCCAGAAGTGGTCAAAACGAAACTAATATATTGCTAGCCCGGGTTAAATTTTGCAAACGATTTCTTTTGTCATATTTGTGTGTATAGCTACGCATTCATTTTTATTTCATTACCTAATTTTTTATATAATTTTGACGTCAATAATTTGCTATTACTGCTTGATTTCGTTAATAAATTTCCTTCTTTTCCATTTCTCCACATGAAAAATATTCAATGAACACACTTCGTGATCCTATGATCGAGTCGAGTTTGTTGGTTTATTAGTTTCTGTCAATTTGTCAATAAGCTAACTGATGTTGACATATTCAAATCCAGGGAAGAATTGGTCACGCTTAAACCATGGAACGTGTTATACATTTTCTAATTTGCTAATTCACGACTGTTATCTTTTATGTGCGAATTTCATTTTTGTAATCGGTTTTGCATGATTCTTTAAATTTGTTTTAAATAAAATGATTTGATTGAGCAAAACACAACGACAATTATTCAATAAATCAAAACAGCGTATTTTTTCGAGTCAATTTAACATGAAATAAGTATTCAGCTTCATTTGCTTCAATGTTCAGCGCAAAGATTGATTTTTTTTTCAAATCATCCATGTATTTTGCATATCTTTATTTAAAGAATCAGAAAAGGCTATTTACTGACATGAAATATCTTTCGCATAGATTGATTTTTTTCAAGTTCTAATAAACAATTAAAAATTTATTTAAATTTGAAAGCAAATAATTTTCCAACGGAAAACAGTTTTTTTGTTGCGTAGTAAACAATTCTGAAATCTGAATATATGGGGACTTTTTTCAATGTTAAAGCAGCACAAAACCTTAAGTTTTTTGTTAATTTATCATGATTGAAGATATACATTTATGTATATATGAATGTCCGAGAATGAAAACGCAACTTCTATTCACAACACATATAAGTGAAACAAAAATAAAAAATTTATTGAAATGAAACAACACAATCGAATTTTTTCAAAGTGTAACAACAAAAAAGATTTTTTTAAAGTGTAACATCGGTATGTTGTTACACTT
>NW_022595801.1:0-2754 GCF_009176505.1 Sitodiplosis mosellana | reverse complement strand
TATTGATTTCAAGCAGCTTGTTGAAACATCTTACGAAAACGTATGAAGTGGATAGAATTACATTCTCACAATATTATGCAAACGTCTTTTGTATTTCAGAAATGGGAAAATGAACGTTCCTCGTCTATATTTGCATCGTTATTTGCGGCTGACACCAATTCTGGGTTTTTTGGTTTTATTCGATCCATCTTTACTCAAATTCCTTGGAAGTGGCCCAATATGGCCACTACTGGTGAAACCAACGTCAATCTGTGGAAGCTACTGGTGGTCAGCGTTATTTTACATTCAGAACTATGTACAGCCAGGGGTACAAAGATTTTAATTAGCCAACGGATGTATCACTTCAGAACAAGCTATCAATTGTCATGTTTGTGCTTTATTTCAGTGTTACGCTTATGCTTGGTATTTATCCGTTGATATGCAACTGTTTCTGATTGCACCGGCACTCGTTTACCTAATCTACAAATTTAAAGTGAAAATAATGCCAATTTTAATACTTCTGATTGTGGGCTGCGTTGGTTGTACGGTGGCGATTTTTTTGAAGTATGGAATCAAGCGCAGGTAATGTATTGAACAATTGATTGCATTTTTTTTGTTTAGAATTACCCATGAAGATATTGCCAGAATGACATAAAGACAGTCAATGACATCTGCAAACCAACTCATTGACGAATTGAATATTTGATGAATGATTAATTAATGATTTCAAAGTTATTTTCAGAATAATGGGTGGAAATGTTGATTTAAATATGTCAGCTGCATTTAGCAAAATAAATTTTCCCACGCACATACGGTTTTCCCCATGGCTGATTGGCATCATTGCCGGATACATCCTGTTTGAAATTCGAAATAGAACGATACGTATTCCAAAAGTAATGTCCATTTACCCATTCATAGGTTTTTACAAGTTTTTTTTGGTTTTTACTTTTTTGTAGATGTAGTTTGTTTCATTATTAATCTAATATTTGTCGATTTTCGATTAGATTTTCAACATTTCTGCTTGGACGGTATCTATCGCGCTGATGGTGGTTGTTGTTGTTTTTCTTAGGTATCCATTGCAACAGATTGATTCTACAGGAACAACACTTGAATATGCTCTGTATGATGCATTGGGTCGTGTTGCATGGTCGGTGGCTCTGTGTTACATCGTTTTTGCCTGCATGAATAAATGCGGTGGCGGTGTCAATTGGTTTCTCTCCCACCGATTGTGGCTACCTCTCTCACGACTTAGCTATTCCATCTATTTGATACATTATCATGTACTCTTAGTTATCATGGGCGCAACGAAAACTGCGCCCGTTTTCACCGAATGGATTCTGGTGAGATAATTCATCTTTTTGTCAAATCAATGAATTTGAACGAATGATTTATGAATAATAACAATGATATCCTTGATAGATTGGCACGTTCATAAAGATTTTTGTAATAACGCTCCCCGTATCCATCGTTGCATCGCTTGTATTTGAATCACCGATTGTGATTATCGAGAAACATCTATTCGGCTCAACGAAAAAAACACGGCAAAATAACGATACCGGTACTGCTGAATTAGAGCAAAACAGAGCAGAAGAGCAGAAGAAATGAATGAACTGTCTTCCAGTTGAATTTTGAATTACTTTATCCTCAATTTAATGATATAGCTAAGTACACAGTTCCTTGTGAAATGAAAAAATTTCTCCGGTGACATTTTTACAGGTGATATTTGTATGGTGTTTTTTTATTTTCGAGTTGCAAGCATAATGATTTTTGATGTATGAAACAGTTAACTCCCTCTAATATCAACACAATACATGAACAAATTTGAATTTTGAATTCATTTCTTAATGTATTTTTATCTTTCTTATTTTTTCACCGCCGTGAAAAAAATTTCGCGTACATTTTGCACGCGAAATATTTTTCACGACCGTGAAAAAAAATTTGTTTAGACAAAACACATAGAAGAATGAACTCAAAAACCAAATTTGTTCATGTGCCGTGTTGATATTGGAATGAGTTAGCTGTTTTATACATCAAAAATCATTATGATTGCAATTCGAAAATAAAAAACACCATAAAAATATCACCTGTGAAAATTTCACCGGAGAAATTTTTTCATTTCACAAAGAACTGTGTACTTGGCTTATGCAATAAAAAATTTCAAAATAAGGTCAATAAAAAATGGCAATTAAACAAAGATAACATTCGTTATATTTTCATCTCTTTATGGAGAAAATAGTTCCAAAAAGCACGCAATAATTCAGATTTCTATTTTTCATTCAACACCGCCAAGCTCTGGCTGAATATAATTGAGTATAATTTATTAGCTCTTATCTACAAGCCTTGAGACGTACATTGTGCATAATGATAATTAACCGATGGCAAATATATGATATGCTCTTCAACTGAATAGTTTTGTGTGTTGAAAAAGACCTTAAAAAACACATTTGAGATTAGATAATGTTACATTTAAAAGATGTACACCTTGAAAAAGTATAAGTAAGTCGCACTGAGTTTAAAAATCTTGATTTAGTCCGTGATGAGCCTACAAAAGCAAGATATATTAGCTCGTGAGTGAAAATGGTGAGAACAAGCGGTGTCTTCTATTTTGCATTTATTTTCATTAACTTGACTTCTTGTCGTACCAATGGGCAATTGTTCGATTTGGAACGGATTAAAAATGATTTGTTCCTGACAACCGATTCGAGTGACCAATCGACTGAAGAAAATACTGTGGAGTGTTCGATCGCAATGAACGCATTGAAAAATGGATTGAGA
>NW_022595800.1:0-7633 GCF_009176505.1 Sitodiplosis mosellana | reverse complement strand
CAGAATCTTATTTTTTCTCCAAAAAATGAAACCCCAGAAAGTTTGAATCCAATCGCAGTCGATTTATGGGTACCTCCCATACAAAAGTGTAAATTTTTGAGGTTTTTCTTAGGGAAAGTACCCCAGGATCAAATCGAAAATGGCTCATCTTCGAACTTAAACTAAGTTTTTCGAATACAAAACTTTTGGCATTTCCAGATTTTGATTATCCCGATTATTTTTTGAGTTATCGTGTTAACAAACACCAACGACGACGACGACGACGACGACGGCACACGAACGGAAAAGTGTCTCAAAAAATTTTGCGAAAAAAGTTTTCGGGACCAATTCCTATACTTTCCCTTGACACGGTGTGTACGGAAAAGTAAAAAATTCTTATCATGAGTCATGATTCATGACACAAGAATAATTGAACCCGTGAGCATAAAAACAACGTATTGACTCTTCGCCGATGAATACGAAACGCAAAAAAATCGCCGAACAAAGTGAAACACCAATCTGTTATTGGATCAATATGAAACATGAAATCGTTGGCCACTATTTTATTTACGTTGCGCTTTGTTTCGAAGCGCGGCAAGTGTTTCATTTTGTTCCAGTAACAGAACGTTGTATCACTTTGTTCGGCGACGCGCTCAATGTACTGTTTTGAAAAAATATGCATGATTTTATACAGTTTTGTGCGAGTGCAACATAAATTCTGTTCGCTTGAAAGTGAATCGTGAAATATCGACTGACTATAGAAATTGTGTTTCACTTTAATTGAAACAAAAATGTTTGATACACTTTTGAGTCCATTGGTATGATGATTCATTTTAATGGTGGTTTTGGTCGTGATTTGTCTATGAAGTGAAAATTAACTGATAAGGAGCGCGAATTTCGATGTGCCGATAACACCAATAGAGCAGAAAAAAATACTATATGAAAATCGAAAAAAAATTTAAACTTTTTTTTTCGACTGTTGCCTATTTCGGATCGTCTACATGGGAAGTTTGTATGAAATCCTCGGAACACGGGTTCACGCCGCTGTGAATACATTGGTTTATATAGTGAAATCTATACATGGCCAAAACACGGACGCACAACACCCATTCTATTTCGCTCACACTTACGTGCAATTTTTGCCCGTATAACAAAGTAGTCTGCTTTACTGTTAAAAAGATGTGCGCAGTAAAGAAACAAGAACGTACATGTTTCAGCAACGTTAAAGTGCACGTAAGTGTGAGCGAAATAGAATGGGTGTTGTGTTAAAATGAATAGTTTAATATACCAATGGACTCAAAACTGTATCAAATCATGCATATTTTTCCAAAACAGTACATTGAGCGCGTCGCCGAACAAAGTGATACAACGTTCTGTTACTGGAACAAAATGAAACACTTGCCGCGCTTCGAAACAAAGCGCAACGTGAATAAAATAGTAGCCAACGATTTCATGCTTCATATTGATCCAATAACAGATTGGTGTTTCACTTTGTTCGGCGATTTTTTTGCGTTTCGTATTCATCGGCGAAGAGTCAATACGTTGTTTTTATGCTCACGGGTTCAATTGGCGTACTGACCTGAAGCAAGTGTGGCAGAATCGTCTACATCGCAACGGTTTCAACACAAAATTTGTATATCGTACAAAAATAAAGCGTTCAGAACATTTGGATATTTTGCCTTTAATTATTTTATTGTTGATGTCATCTCACAATATTAAATATCACACAAATACAAATTAAGCGTTTTCTTGGCGCTTTCATTCAGCTCGATTTATCTTGGTACTGTATTTCGATTTATTCTATATACTAATTGGTTTTAGCACTACATAAACTGTTAAGTAAGGGGTTGTCACCCAACAAAATTAGACAAACTCGATCAAGGCGTTCGACAGATACCCTTTCTGAAATAACTTATCAATTGATGGGCGTCAATGTCGATTCGCAGACGAGCGTTGGCCTCTGGATGCATCTCTTCCTTGCAGTTTTTCCGCGTGTATGATCTATACTCGAGTTCGAATTGAGCTAGAGCCCTGCAATTGCACAAAACACTTTGCACCAGTCGAGAGTAATGAACTTGACATTTGATGAAGTAGAACTTTAAATCAATTGTTTGATTCTTTTGCATCCAATAGACAAAAATCAGTACTGCAATTACGAACAGATCTATTGACTAGATCGAGAGGAGAGTATGTGAAAAAATTCGAATATATTTTGAAAGAGGAGAGTATGATTTCTGTTGATTCTATCTGCGTTAAAAGGAAGTATGTTGGCATCCCGTCTAGCCTCCGCGGTTTTTCACGGTTTCCGCGGAACTGATAAAAGATAACAACATGGTGTCTTCGGCAAAGTTGTAGCACTCGAGGTCTTCTATAACATTGCCGAAGATATCTATCTCTTATCTCTTATCAGTTGCGCGCAAATCGCGCACATAAAAAAGCAAATTTTATATAGAACTTTTTTTTTCTTATCATTTTTCGCGCTTTTCGCGGAACTGATAAGAGATAAGAGATAGATGTCTTCAGCAATGTTATAGAAGACCTCGAGTGCTACAACTTTGCCGAAGACACCAAGTTGTTATCTCTTATCAGTTCCGCGGAAACCGTGGAAAACCGCGAGGACCCGCCAAAAGTGAACATACTCGCCTTTAACCATTTTTGAGTCGAAAGAAACTTACTCTCCTCTTTCGTAACAAAGTCAGATGAACTTACTCTCCTCTCGATCTAGTCAATAGAGATGAAATGCATTAAAACACTGAATGGCAACACATTGGAATTTGACCATCACCATTATGTCAAGTCGTGTCTTTCTGCCTGTAAAGATTGACTGCTCGTTGATTTGGTCGGGTATGTAGAATAGGTAGTGGTTTGGATTCAATTGAATTCATTCAAAATTCCAATTTTAATTCATATTTTGATTGAACTTGAATAGACCCACAGAGACTATACAAAGAAAAGGGCGATCCGTTACAGGCCAGTTAACAAAAGTGATTCAACGTTAGGGATTACGTCAGTGTTCATTGAAGTGAATAATGCACCGAAGCAATTTGCTCGATCAGCGCGCGTTACAGACCTCGACTTAAACATCACCATCGGCCTTTTTTGGTGCATCGATCCAAATCCAATCTAGATATACAATCTTTGAGTAGGACCGATGAAAAATTCGTTTTGATATGGTAGAGAGTTGATTTATTTCTAATTTGACTTGCATTCCGCATTGATCTAAGTATTTTTTCGAAAATCGACGGACGGTGACAATCCCTGGAAAATCTAATGAGATTTTGCCATGTGTGTATGCTACGCTTTAGTATGAGGTTTGACAGAATGGAGAGTTTACTTGATTGTATTGTCATTAGATTCGGATTATCCAGGTGGTGTTTGCGCTCAATATTAGAGGCAAAATTCAAAACGAATGGGAGAGTTGATTTATTCTCAATTTAAATGGAAGCTCTGCTAGTAATTTCCATATAATAATATTAATTCATTGTGCACACGTAATATCATTTTCTACATTTATCTCCAAATTCCAATCAATAAAATCACAATTTGAGTTGCATTATTTTGTTGTTGTTCAGAAATGTGTCCTTGATTTTCCGTGTATGCTTTAATTTGATTAAATTTTCATTGATTAATTCCCTGTGTATATGAAATGAGCGATTCATGTCTGCTATGTTCAGTTTAATTTCTTCCGTTTGCGACGCTAAACTATTTTAAAATGATTGCAACCGCATTTTTCAAATTCTCAAGAAAGTGTGGTGATTTTTTAAATCGCTTTTTACTGGAGAAATTGAAGAAAATTTACAAATACTTTGAACAAAGCACTTTTCTTTTGAAATTCTGCGAAGAGACTGGCTTTCATGGATTCCGTCACATTGGGGATAGAAATTACACTGCGATTGAAAGGTAACCGTTTGCATGTTAGTACATTTTCACATGGTGAATGCAGCCCTTATTTCGTTTCAGAATCGGATGGCTGGCGCTGGTCACATTGTTCACTTACTTTGCGCTTTCCATTTGCATCAATCAAGTTTCACGATTCATAACTGATCCATTCGCTTTCACTTTGGAAATAAACTATAGCAATTGGTCATACAATATCCCAGCATTCACTGTTTGCACAGATTACACAAACGAAACTTTCATTGACCAGTATTATCAACTCTCTCAAAATACCACATTCATCGATTATGACTCACGAGCGTATCGTGACTACCATCATTATATGACCATAATTGGCGCTTTGAATGCAGAAAATATCCATTCGATCGATGATTTCGAAAATACTGAACTATTTAAAGGTCTTACTGGAGAAGAGCTATTTGATATCGCATTAAATGTATGAATACTTTAGTTCCCTTTGGTGGTACAATCCTTGAATTACTAACATTTTTTTTTCAATGTGTCTACAGCAAAAGTATCTCAATGATACATATGACCCATTTTTTAATCCCATCCGTCCCGTGGTTACTGAAGCTGGAATATGTTGGTCCAGCACGTATTTGTTCGAATTCTTCATGGCAACACACATAAAGTGTGATACTATCTATTGGAATAACACTTCTTTTTTTTTTCAAACATATGCTCGAATATTTATATTTTCTATAGCTCTGGGCAAGAACGAGTAAGACACATCCATGTTATGGAAGCTATATGTCGATCAACCCAGGAATGCGACATGTCTTTTAAGTTTTCTCATTCTGTACAAAAAGCAACAATTGTATATAACACTTTTTCCAATATTTTCGTGAGATCTATTCGGAAAATCCCTTTTTTTTCACAAGTATTTTCATGGCTCGAACGATATCCTAAATATGATAAAATCACCCAAATCCGAATGGAGATCTGCCACTGGCGTGCTCCACTTTCATATTGAGTTCAACGAAGTGGTCACAAGTGACAGATCGAAAATGTTCGGGATTGAAAGCCGTAAGTGCCGATTTGACACAGAAACTACTTCAGACCGAAGCTTTCCATTGGGATTGTATACACAGAATCTGTGTTTGATGGAGTGCAGCGTCGATGCAGCAATCAATCTTTGTGGATGTCGACCATTCTTCTACAAAATTGGTTTTTTTATTATTGAACAATTTAAATCCTACAGCAACTTATTCGGAATGGTTTTTTTCAGGTGCTGGGCCAATATGCAACATAACTGGAATGTAATGAACTGTCGCAATTATTAAAACAAATCAATTTATAACACATTTTTACATTTCCATAGGTTATGCTTATCAAAAAATCATTGGAATGAGAGTCGGATCCACTGCCCTTGCTTTCCACAGTGTAACTCAGTTGACTATTCATTCACACGTTCATTTACTCCGGATGATCTTTATTATGATCCCTACATCACTTTGACGCCTCGCATTTCAAAAACAAGGCTTAAACGAGATCTCAAATTCGGTATTCATTTCTTGATCGGTTAGTTTAGTTTTATATTCCCATCCTCTGCTTCTTAGTCATCAAATTCCTCTCTTCTATCTGGAAAAGTGTCGGTCGGTGGTTCTGCGGCATTGTTCCTTGGGTGCAGTTTCATAAGCCTAATTGAGCCCATCTATTTTGTCGCTGACCATTTCTATCGAAAACGTTGTGGCAAGAGCAATCTAATCGTTATAAGACCGATTGAGTCTGATCTGGATGACCAAAATAGGAATACAAGTGGTCGCAGTCGATATGCTATCGTGGTCACTAAATTCGCAAACCGATTCTACTACTTTGTGAACAACAGTGGCTTACATGGCATCCGATATTTGGATCGTCGATACGGATTAATTGATCGGTGAGAAAAGTTAATTTTTCATAGATGAAATGTACTCTACCCCAATTGAATTCGAATTTCAGAGCATTTTGGATATGCGTCCTGATTGCATCCCTGATGGCAATGGCTGTGGTGTTTGTGTACACATTAAATGATTACGTGGATAGTCCGGTTGTTATCAACGTGGAACCAACTATCTCAAATGAGAACAGTGTATTTCCAGCTGTATCTGTTTGCATTAGAAACTTTGGTATCTATGATGGAGACACAAATACAGAGAGAGTTGCAAAGTTTGTCCGAAAATATTACACAGAACACCATATTAAAGAGCCACAACAGTAGGTTGATTGCTGAATGTTATCGAACAGACATGATATCCTTTGATATTTTCAGTGAAAAGTTCTATGATCAACTTATGACCTACGCCTATGCATATCATACGCATGACCGATATAATGCATTCATAAAATTACCTGCATGTAACGCAGCCAACAGCACTTGTGGTGTGGATATAGAAACTATAAAGCAGCTGGTTTGCATCTATTCTGTCATTCATTTCCTATTTTTCCCTTTAATTATCACTTAATCTTTGTTACAGTTGTTCCCGCATTGCAATGAATTGTTTGATAACATTCAGTTCAATGACCAACGTTACAACAACTGTAGTGATTTATTCAAGCGGCAGTTAGTCTATGGCGAAGGCGTGTGCTTCACAGCCAACTCGATAAACTTCTAGTAAATATGAATCAAAATTCCCGAAGCGAAGAAGTTCATTTCTTTTTCTTCTTTCAGTGATTTGGATTGGGACCAATTGCCATTAACTTACAATAAACACCAAGGAAGCAGTAAATTCACTTTTGACCTGTTTCAGAAAAAAGGATATGGATTCCATGTGAGCTTTAATTACTTGGAATTTTTTGATAGAACCGAATCATAATGTTTCAACATTCTATCCTTCAGATTTATTTTCATAGTCCAAACGAATTACCAAACAAAAATGGTTTGCCTTTTTTAAACATAAATTTTGATGCGGATCTGGAATATATATTGAAAGTAACTCAAGTTCAAACAATGATTTAACTACAAATTTGAGTTGATTTTCGTCTTCTTTAGACATCACAGGTAGAAAACGATGTGGATGTACGGGACTTATCAATTGATGAGCGGCAATGTCGATTCGCAGACGAACGTTGGCCTCTGGATGCATCTCTTCCTTACAGTTTTTCCGCGTGCATGATCTATACTCGTGTTCAAATTGAGCTAGAGCGCTGCAATTGCACAATACACTTTGCACCGGTTGAATGTAATGAACTTGACATTTGATGAAGTAGAACTTTAAACCAATTGTTCGATTCATTTTCATCCAATAGACAAAAATCAGTACTGCAATTACGAACAGATGAAATGCATTGAAACACTGAATGGCAACACATTAGAATTTGACCATCACCATTATGTCAAGCCGTGTCTTTCTGCCTGTAAAGAAATACTCGTTGATTTTGTCGGGTATGTAGGATGAGTAGTGCTTCGGATTCAATTCATAAATCAAATTTCAATTCAAACTTAATTGATCCACAGAAAGTGTATAAAGAAAAAGGCAAGGAAAAAGGCCATCAGTTACGTAGATTCAACGACAGGAATTTCGTCAGTGTTTATTGAAGTAAATAATAAAATGAAACAATTGTCTCGTTCAGCGCGCGTTACAGACCTTGACTTGGTCATCACCGTCGGTAGCATCGTCGGTCTTTTTTTCGGTGCGTCGCTTCTCAGTTTAGTGGAAATTATTTATCTTTGGATTTTGCATCGATTTTGAATTATCTTATAAATATTAAATTCATCAAAATCATTATCGAATAAACGAAAAAGAAAGCTTGATGACGCACAGTTGTCTGCTGTTTG
>NW_022595799.1:0-4449 GCF_009176505.1 Sitodiplosis mosellana | reverse complement strand
CAAGGCTTAATGACTGAATGTCGAATCCCTCCAAAGATTCGAATAATACATATTGAGTTTCCTACACAAAAAGTGTAAAAAAATGAGTGACGCATTACCAGGCATCAGTGAGGGATATTGAATTGATGGCAGCCACTATATACAGTGAGTTTTCCTGCACATAAAATGTCACACTATATACAGTGAACTTTAGCCACATTAACTGTATATAGTGGCTCATTTTATATGCAGTGGACTTTCGAAATTAACTGCATAAAGTAAACATTCAAAGTTCACTGTATATAGTGTGACATTTTATATGCAGGAAAACTCACTGTATATAGTGGCTGCCTGAATTGATAGAACAAAAACGAAAACTTTTAATTTTTCAGATTTTTCATTTAGATTCGACTTATAAATTGTTTGAATCCCATGCGAAAGAGTACGATGAGGTTCTATCGTGACGATAAATTTCATCGTAGACTAGCGGCGAGCGCGTATATGCAACACATCTCCGTTCTCACTGCTGCTATGTTAAACATAGTATGCTGTTCACGCACACCGATACATGACCAGTGTCAGACTGACACCAAAGCATAGATCATTAGAATATGTCGAGCAGTATTAAAGCTTTATGACCAAATCCCCCGGAAGATTTAAATGAAGCATGCTTTAATACTTGAAGGCAAAGAAATAACGAACTTTTGCCGAATTCGTTTTTCTTTCTTCAGAAAATGGAAGAATTGAATTTCCTATGAAAAAGTGAGAAAAAGAATGAGTGATGCACTACCAGAGCCACAGTTGAAGATATTAAATCATAAAATAAGAACGAAAATTTTTAGTTTTTCAGATTTTTTATTTACATTCGACTGATAAATTGATTGAACTGCTTGTAAAATTAATTTTAAATGAAGGTTTTCAAAAATAAAATAAATGTTGTCACTATGCAGTAATCGTAAAACTCGTCGAAAAGAAGAAATTTGAAACTGAATTAATTCTCGTTGCAAAATAATCAATCGTAATGTTTGAACATTTAAGTACTGAGCAAATGTTCTGAATTACTTAGCTCGAGAGTTCTTTTTCGATATTATTTCGAACGTTTTACACATAACCGGGACTCCGTGATAATTGACACCTGCCATTCATCTCCCAAACGTACCTGTAATTCTTCAAAATTATCATGAATACCAGTATCATGGAGTCTAATTGTTTGCAATAACTTCAAACCGGACACTAAACCAATTACATCATCAACTGAAAGTGGAATACGAACAAAACTAATTTCCTTTAGCAATGGTAATGCTTTTATAAGATGTGGGATATTCAACTCAATGAAACGAAAGATTCTGATTTTCTCTATAGTAGGATGTCCATCAATGAACTCATGGAAATCATCCATGGGTTGATTGGATTGTCGAAATGATTCAAGTCGATCGAATGTAAAAGGACACTTTGAATGGATATAAGATCCATAAGAATGGAATTCTCTTATACTTTTCAAATGAATTTTGTTGCCAGTGAAATTGGAAAATCGAGCAAAATGGCCAAATAATGCGAGCTTTTCGAGGCTTTGCATTGGTTCAAATACATTTTGAAGTGTATCTTCATCAAAGAAAGGTTTATCATTAAAGGATCCACTGAGTTCCAAAGTTTTCAACTGTGGATTTAAACGCAAACATTCTAGAATTGGTTTTTTACAGGGTGTCTTATCACAAAAAATGTACAAATGTTCCAAGTGAGGAAAATGATCAGCAATAGAATTTACGCGGCACTTTTCGTTTTCGACATAGTAGAGGCGTCGCATATTTGGAAATATTCCATTTAACCAACCGGTTTTAGTTAAGTGACAGCCAATCATATCAACTACTTGTACTTTCACAAATGGTTTTTTGAATTGGTCCAATGAATGCTCTTTGAACCATTCACAGAAAATTTCGGTCAAAGATTCGGCACAATATTCAGTTAGATAAGTTAATAATAGTTCATTTTCAGCAAAATTCTGAAGGCAGCATGAATAAATCAAATGTCTAAAACATCGCAATAGTTGAAGACTAAATCTCAATTCAAAAATAAATAAATCATTTCCATTGATGGAAAATATTTTTGTGGAATTCTCTTGGTAATCACCAAATCGAAAATCTTTTTGTCCATATTTTCGTGAGAAGACACACTCAGCCGCTCTGCGAAGACGTTTATTTGAATCAGCTACGTTCAATAGTTCATCCAGCTCCAAATGCTCCAAACACTCTTCGAGACATATGAGATTCATGTCCGTGATCCTCATTTTGTCGATGGGTCTTGTGGAGAAAATATACGAATTATGTAAATGAAACGATTTCGATGGTATGAACCATCAAAAATGTTCTAATATTTTAAGTTCATATCAAACATTTACCTAAAGAAAAACTATTTGAATACTAACCTTTTAAATTATGTTGTATGTACTCAGTCGCACTTATATGGACTTGGTTCAACTTTTTCCCAAGCTTCTTCTTCTCCTTTCTTGTATTTTTTGCAATTTTTCTTTTTTTGAAATCAAATCAAAAATGTATACGCACAAGAAAACTCCGTCAAATATTGCTAGTGAAAGTGAATGGTCGAAGAAAAACAAGTTAACACTTCGACAGCCAAAACTGAACTGAATTCAATTCAATATTCAGTGTTCGGTTCTTACCGATATGATTTGTCGACCAATTGTCAGTTTCGACGATGTTTGCTGCGGAAAATGCTTTTTTGATGAGTGTGCGACGATGTTTCAAAGAAGCTTCTTTCTTGGAAGGACGATAATCACAAGTAATTAGGCCAATGTAGTCGGGATTTACAGCGTTAGTCTGACACCAAAGAATAGATTATTTGGATATTTCGAACAGTACATATTTTAAGGCTTAATGACCTCGGAAGATTTAAATGGTACCTGGTTTAATACATAGAAGCGAAGAAAATAAACTTTTGCCGAACTCATATTTCTTTCTTCATTAAATGGATGAATTGAATCTCCTACACAAAAAGTGAAGAAAATGAGTGATGCACTGCCAACTATGTAGTGGAAGATATTAAAGCATAAAATAAGAACGGAAATTTGCAATTTTTCAGATTTTTTATTTAGATTCGACTGATAAATTAACTTTAAATGAAAACGTTCAAAAATGAAATAAATGTTGTCACATGCAAATACTTGTAACGAACTATCCTGAATGTTTCCATTTTTTAATCTCAATTTTCACTGACAAAGCTAATGAAATATACAAATATAGTTTCGATCATAAATAGTACAGCTATATTGAAAGGAAGAAATTCGAAACAGAATTATTTTCGTTGTAAAATAATCAATCGTGATGGTTGTTTGACCAATTCAAGTACTGAGCGAAAGTTCTGGGTGACTCATCTCGAGAGTTTTTTTCGATATTGTTTGGAACGTTCCAGACACAATTCGTTCGATCTCTTTACCGATACCTGCCATAGGTCATACTGATAATTTTTCGGTTCAAACGTTAATTTTTCAACTAAATACCGATCAAAAATGTTTACTGCTGTCCAAAACAGAATATTTAACACGAGTTAGTAGAGTTTTTCATCACTCAGAGTTGCCCTGATCCATTTAAAGTGTTTAAAACAGTTTATTACTTTTTAGTACTTTTTAGTACTTGGCCTGCAAAGCTCTTGAGGAGCACTGAAAAGTTCTTTCGACACTATTGCTCTATTTTAAGTAGTTGAGAAGTTGCAGGACTTCGAAAATGCACGAAAATACCGTTTAATAACGAAAAGTGATTTTGAACCCATAAAGTGGACTGGATGGAGTTTTTTCGCGTTAATGTGTTCGAAGTGTTGCTCAGCTATACTCTGCCTACAATGTTGTCGAATACATTGAGTGAAAAAAATGTATACAGTTCGAGCTTTAGTCGAAAAACTGGAAAAATTGACTATTTTCTCGACATTTTGCCCAATAGCTCCTACCAGATGTAATTTTTGAGCATAGATTATAACTATCTAAAATTGAACGCTAAACATTTTCTTAGTACATACCAAGGCTATAAAACCATCACGAATGGGAGGAAAATGGTATTTGTTCAATACCTCTTTGCATTTAATACTGGTGAAAACAGGTTTCGGAAGAAGAGCTGTCAATTTCTCCCATTCACGATACTAGCGCCACTGAGGTATATAGCAAATCAATGTAAAGTGGAGTTTATTTTGTAACTAAAATACGCGGCATTTTTGAAATTTCGTACTATTTCCGCACCTTGGGTGAAAAGGTAAAACGCCGAATTTGATATTGAAAAAGTTGAGCCAATTTTAATATTCTGAGAACGCAGTTGTTCTTAGATTTCGGCCCTCTAAAACGCCTAGTATGTCGCTATTAATTGCCAGACAAAAAAAAACATCGGTAGAACTGTGATAATGTTTGAACATTTTAGATACTGAACAAATGTTCTAAATTACCTAGCTCGAGAGATTTTCTCGATATTATTT
>NW_022595798.1:0-5908 GCF_009176505.1 Sitodiplosis mosellana | reverse complement strand
CGGGTACATTTTTGCTACGATTTTCCGACAGTGTACTTGGTAAATAACATATTTTCAGTATCATTATATGTGATAAGTACATATTTTTTTTGAATCTCATAAGATCAATGTTTTTGTTGGCTTTGAATTTTAGGAGGCGTTTCAGTTGCTTGGATTGAACTCAATGCCAATGGATACACGGACGTTAAACATATGCAACCCTTTGTTAATGCGGACTTTGAAAATAAGGAAGACGACAAAAAGTTTCGTTCGATTGGCGATCTTATTAAAAATCACCACAAATGTACCCATTTGTATCCCGGAATGATTTCAAAGGATAAGGCATTCGGTGAATACTTCACACAGCCAAATGCAACTAAGAAAGGATACGTTCCAAAACAATGTGAGCTTAATTCATTTGGTAAAAGCGGCAAATTTGCAGGAAGAAATATTTCAAATTCTTAATTTCTTCACTCCATAGATACGTTTTTAGCACCACCTGAGGAAAATGCAGTATCAAGTTCCTCCTCTCCGAGCTCCACTGCTCCGAGCTCCACTGCTCCGAGCTCCACTGCTCCGAGCTCTGATTCCCCAAGCTCAGCTAATTCGGACTTCCCCTTTCCGAGCTTCTCTGTTCCTAGCTCGTCTTCTTCAAATAGTACACAGAATTGGAAGTCATCTCATCCGGCACAATATCCGTCATCACGTCCAATGTAATTATTTAAAAAAATCACCCCGAGAATTTTTTTAAAAATGAAAACCATTAGTCAATCATCAAAAAGAACTATTAAAAAAATATAAGACAAATTGGAAATGAATACAAAAAACAAGGTACAAATTAGAGTAGATATTGGAAATACAAACGTTTTTTTTTCGGGAGTTATCGCACTTTTTTCCGAACACACGATAAAAGATAACGAATTGGTATGTGGAGTGATAGCTCTCGGCCTGTTTTATGCTGGAGATTGTCATCACCTACAGAAGGATAGTTAGAGAAACGTTTTGAGAGGGGCTTTTCAGTTCGATTTAACAACTGTCTTCAATAGAACGAACATCAACAACATTCTTGAATCCGTTTTGATTCATTAAAGTGTGAAAACAGTTCGCTGTGGTGTGTCAACGGTGATTGAAATAGTAGCACCGGTTTTAAGTATATTGGGTGAATAACATTGATTTTTTGTACATTTCCGGGTTCACGATTTGGTTTCACCACCAATTGAGAATGAGGCCATAAAAGTTGCAAAAATCTTTTTGTTAGACATTTTGGATCTAGTTTTGACTCATAACATCACTTATATTTTTAGTGCAGTAAGGCTAAGATAAGTTCACATGATTTTTTTTCTTTCACATTTGATATGCAATTACAGTTCAGGAGGTCAGCCAATCGAGCAACACTTCCAACGTTGGAATCTGGAGGATACGGAATTTTATCGTTTTGAGATGGCGACAACACAACCAACAAATACGTTGGTTTCTATGGAGACTGAACGTACAGATTTTATTTGCAACTAACATAAACTCGTACAGTTTCTATCCGATTGCATTGAAAAAAAAGCCCAAAGAACTCCTGAAAATATGGAAAATTGCAAGTTTCAACGATTTCAACATGAATAAACTTGTAAAGTACACAGGTACACACGTCTCGTGTGATCACCGGTCGAATGGCGTAGAATAATAACTATTTCATTCCACACTGCCAAGTGCTGGCTGAATAAATTTAATGTGTTTTATATTTTCCGAATGTTCATAGAAAATTATGAAACAAAAATGTCGGCCACCTTGTTCAAGTCCATTCCTAACTTTTTATGAACCAAACAATTAAATTCATATTAAATTAGACATAATTATAAATATACTTTTTACTAATTTAGCTATGCTTGGATTTAGAAGACTTTTTTGTGGAATGAATATTGAATAAATAATATTTCCTTGAATTGCTCGAGTTTTCTTGGCATTTTAACTTTTTTCAAAGTATGATAGAGATTTTGGCGATGACAAAACATACATTTTCGGATGGTTCAGCATCTGAGCATTTTGTATGCACGGATATGCTTAACCATCCGAAAATGTATTTTTGGCGAAGACATAAAATGCATTCGCTCGAACTAATGACAGTTAGTCCGTGAACGAGGTATAACAGCAGTAAGTGCGATAGGGACACAATTTCCTTACCTTTTACCTTGCAACAATCTCAGCGGTTCTTAAAAATACGTTTCAGGTTAATGTAATTTTGGACGTCTTTGTACATTTGTGTCAAAGAAGTGATATCATTCGATGATGCATATTCGATTTAAAAATAGAATTTTATCGCATGATATTTGTTAATTTTCTGTCTGTTGTAAGTGTTTGAGGTGCATCTCACGTACCGCGCCTACCCGCTGCCACCCGGTGAATATACATTACATATAATACAAATTTAGCGGATGATCACCCGGAGGAGAATCTACTATATAAACAGAGTACACATAGTACGTAGCGCTACGTGTGTATGGTACACAAAGAGCGCGCACACATTTAGAGGTTCTGTATACGCTTATGCTTGTGTGCGCGCATCGCTAGCTGTTGTTTGTGTGAACGTGAATGCGCGATTTGCTTTTGGATTTTTCACGCTTGTTCTTTTCTTCTTTTTTTTTGTTCTTTGGTCCCGAAGCGACTGATGAGACACACAAGAGAAGGTGGAATGCGATCGCGTTCATTCGTATTTTTCGGTAGTACGCTCAGTAGCAGAACCATTTCGCGGCAATGTGTTCGCTTGATAATGTTATTTATATCTTGCCGCATTTGACGCATGGAATATTCATGCGGACAATAATTTCTTTATGTCACTTTGATTCAGTTTTGTGTATGGTTTTGTCATAGTACACAGCTACAAGAAACTTTTCATTTCATTGTCTAATATATACTAAGAATTGTGTTTTTGAGAAGGCATTTTTTTTATAACATCCTGGCCATTCTCTGTGTCAGATAGACATATTTGTTGTAAGTACAATGATTTCTAAACTTTACTAATTACAATAGTTTTCTGAATGATCATCTATTTGTTCGATCAATTAAAATACCAACTAGTTTTTTATATAGGCTATTGGCCGAAATATTTAATTAAACATGTGTTTGTCCACGTTTCGGAATTTTTTATGCTATATTATCAAGACACTACATTATAGGATGAACAAGAAAACTAATAAACGATTCACTTCTTATTCTTTTTGTTTGTTTGTACGTACGCCTTTGTGTTGACTATGGGATGTACGTACATCGAATTTGAATTCACGCTGAATATGAAGCGTAATATTGCTCTTGGGAACTGAATAAAATGTTCAACAGGTATTATTTCTGTTCGTTCGACCTTGGAAACACGACAATACTGGGAAAAGAAAAAAACATGTTGTTTAAACACACCTACGATTTCTCGTACAAAAATCAATGTATTTCTTCAAATATGGACTAATATACATTCTAACTAACTGAAATAATCATTTACATGTATAAGTAAGTTTGAAAGACGTTCTCTACTGGGACTGAACATGCATATGATTATTCTAGTAAGGAGCGTATATGTATTGATCTATATTGGAAGAAATTTATTGATTATTATTATACGAGGAATCGTCCGTGTTTACGAGTAAAAAGTAAGAAAAGGTTACATTGGCAGTTTGAGTGAAACCTTTATTCATTTTTTTTTTTATTCATTTCATATTGTAGAGTCTTGCTATTAGAGTATTAAAACCTATAGCTACGTCAATAAGAAAATATTTAATGGAATAATTTGACCAATAGCCCCAATCACGTATACAAATCCCAAAGTGTCCAAAAAGCATAGAAGCAATATCTCATAATGCCAATATCACAATAATATGCGGCATAGCGTAACATGTGCCACTTGCGGTCGTAGTATACATTGTCGCAAAACGTGCACGTATGCAATCCCGCAATATATGTATATTGCAAAAAGAAACGAACGAACACAGGCAAGTGTGCGTCACTAGTATACAATTTTAAGCGATCGTCCGCAAGCGGCATATGCTCTTCTATACTAGGCATATTATCGTGATATTGGCATGAGATATGGCTTTTTGGATACATTGACAAATCCATATGTTTTATATCCGTTTTCAATAGGAAAACCCGTTCAAAATGGACGTTCCCATTCACAACTTGTTCTTTACGGCAATAGAACCGCCTTTTGTAAGTATTTTTTCCACAGATATTCGATACCTTTATTTCATTTAAATGACATTAAATTTAATTTAATAAATTTCAGGTGACCAAAGGTATCCGAAAATATTTCGAACGTTTCGGTGAGGTGGATTTTGTACAATTTCATCTAGACCAAAACTTCGAACATGGTTTTGTGCAATTCAAAGACACTGAATGTGCAAAAGCAGTTTTATCAGAAGAAACGCATTGTGTTTCAAATTGTCGTTTAACGATGAATGCTGCCGACAATATTCATCAGCCAAACTTCAAGGCAGAGAATCTGGAACTGCCTCCACAGCAAGATTCGTTATCACATATTTTCATCGCCCTTAATGATGATTGCTTGAGAGAAATATTTCTACGTTTAAAGGCGTTGGATTTATCGAGAGCTGCTGAAGTTTGCGTCCGTTTCAAACAGCTATCGACGGAGGCATTTGCTGCTATGTTCAAACATTTGAAATTCAATTCCGAAACAGTAGAATTCCATCACAGAAGATTTCATCATGATTTCGGAGCTCTGTTCACCAATTTCGGCCCATTAATCAATTCTCTTCATGTTGATGGAAATTGTATGGTAATATGGAGATTAGACCATCTCAAAGCGGAATTCCTTCACATAATCGGTCAATGTGGTACATTGAATTTGCAAGAGCTCGAACTTACGAATTTCACAATAGAGTCCGATTATTTGGATTCGATTTTTCCAAAACTTGAAAAACTCACATTAAATTCGTGTAATTTCGACGAAAAAATGACCGAGTTGTTGGCAACTGCCAGGGAATTGAAAATATTAAAATTCTACAGGTGCCAGATCCCTTTTAACCGTCATCAGTACTGGCAGTGCATTGCACAAGAATACGAAAAGCTTCAGGAGATATACTTAATTGAGAATGGGTTTAATGACGCATATTTGAAAAATTGTATGATTTTGAATCCAATGTTGACTAGGCTATCCATCAAAGAACCGTTTATAGATATATCAGAAATATCGTATTTGGCTGGACTTCATCTGCCCGATTTGTTGGTGTTGGAGATTGATTGTATGAATTCCACTCAACATTCTATTTATCAGGACTACATTTGGATGCTTGATCAACTAGCCACAAACAATGTTTCGATTCAAGAGTTGAGACTACGAGGTGGAAAACTTAATATTGAAGCAATTGATCATATTTTGCAACTGAATCAAATCACGATCCTTGAACTGGTCGACATCAAAGACCTAACTGATGCACATGTGATTGAACTAGCAAAGAAGCTACCACAGCTACAAGAGCTTATTGTCGACTATATAGTTCCGGCCACCTTGAAAAAGATCGTGTCTCTTACAAATAAGCTATCAATTATCAAAATAATGGACAAATACAACCATAAAATCAATGAAGACGACTACAATGCAATGTTGAAATCAATTCAGAAGCGACCAGAACAAATTAATCTTTTGATTGAAATCACAAGTGATGGAAACAATGTGAACGTTTCATCGGAAACTTTAACTGAAAACCATCATTTTATTGACATAAAAGAGCACATCGACGACGCGGATGTTTCCAGCGAAGATTCCTACGATATTCACAACTACAGCGTAAATTATGACGAAATTCATTACGGTTACTTTGATATGGATCTTGTTGACTCCGAATAAAAACACTGTTCAGTTCCCGAACAATCGACCTACGTACATATGATGCGGTTGAAATGAAAATGAGACTTTCGTCGCTCAATACACAGA
>NW_022595797.1:0-2764 GCF_009176505.1 Sitodiplosis mosellana | reverse complement strand
AATCGATGTAGCGAAAAAAAGTTGTTCGGGTGGGGAAAAAGTGAGAGTGCTGTGAAGCTAGTCTATCGAAGCCCTACATTATGGCATAAGCCGTTTCGCTCAACTCGCGCAACCATAGTTGATGGTTCCTTGTCAGAAATATTTTACTTTTCGGATGGGGACGCCGTGCTAAGTATTTTATTTTCCCTTTGGAAATGTCTTAACCCGATTCAAATTTCCTAGCCCGCCGAAACATAACCCACATAGTGAGATAATTTTGCAATATCATTCTGACAACGAACAACGAACGATAAACAACACACGACGAACGGCAAGAGAACACAATGAAGACTCGATCGTACAAATGGGCTGTGAAATCTAAGGCATCAGAGCCAAAAGTGATTCAAAAACGCAAGAAAGTTGCATCGCGGTCAAATATTAGTGTGAATAAGAATGGGATTCAAAATGAAGTACTGGATTCAGCTGATCGAATTTTCGGAAAATTTCAAACGCGTTCAAACGGAACTGATGCCAATCGTAAGTGCAGTTGACAAAGAAGAATTTCGTTCGAAAGTCAGTCGAATCGGGGGCCAATCTGACTCGGTTAATCCAACCGATCAAATGAATACACAATCGAAACGTATGGTTTGTGTTCAGCCAAAAATCGAGCCGATGTGTGACCAAGCCAAGAATAAGAGCCCACCATCGGTCAATTCGAAGAAAAATGGAAAGAAAAATGAATAAAAAAATCAACATCTGGTCGAATTTGGAGACTATCGTGTTTTCATTGTAGGCGACATAAGTTGGTCCAAACTCAAAGGCTGGCCAGCGTGGCCAGCGTGGCCAGCGAAAGTGAGTTAATAATAATAATAATGTATTTATTTATTTTTATTTTTATTTTATTAAACACCGCCAAGCTCTGGCTGAATATAATGTGGGTTTTGTTAGAGGTTTGGCCGGAAAAGAGTGCCGGAAAAGACTGTTACAATTTTTATAAATAATGAACAATAGTAGCAGTAACTTTCGATAACTTTCAGTTCTCGCCTCGTTAAAAACCTGATTTGAAACGTAACTAGATCATTTGATGCTGAATGGTAACAATTCAAAATTGACTTCAAAGTTAAGAATATTAACTCGCCAACTCGTGGATGGCTACAACAAAGCACAAAATCAAAATAAAAATTTACAATAAATAAATGTAAACATCACAGATAAGATCATTTTTTCAATACACATAAAAGAATGTATGGAAAAATTCGTCAGTCTTTTAATATTGATTTTGCTGTGTGATCCGTGTGAGATGAGTTGAATTCCACTTGGGTGGTTGGAACCTGGGACAGCCCCGCTCATTTTTGTTGCAATCAGAAGCAACCCAAATGGCACCCGGGCAGTATGCTTTGTCCTTGATGAATTCGTCCGCTTGGGATCATGGATCGGGTTTAACGGCAACATGAAAATCGTAATTCCAATTAGTGAGATTCCAATTTATTTAGATTTCTCCATAAAAAACAGCATTAACAATTAAAAATTTTCTTTGACGTACACCACAGGCCATAAGTTTGGATACCCTTATGAAACGTTTGTTTCTACGTTTTTTGAACATTTTTACTTGAAATTTAGTATTGGATATGAAAATATATCGAAATTCTGACCGAATGGATGATTTGGAAGATAACATTTGGCCGGCCTATGGCCATCTTTTGGCCTTTGAGCTGTGGACTTTAATACCAAAAATGATACGTACTCTCCGAGACCTTACTAACGACGTATAGCATGTTGAAATTGGACAAGCGGTTTGAAATTTAAAAATTTTGGACCAAATTCATTCATAGGGGTATCCAAACTTATGGCCTGTGGTGTATGTTTTCAACATTGTTTGGAATTGATTTAAATTTTCTTGGTTTTTTAATTCTATCGGAAGTGTGTTGAATAATTTAATTCCTTTATAAAATAAAGAGTTTTGCCTACAAGCCTTAATTGCATCTGTTAGACAAATTTCATTTGTGTTTCTTAGTGTTCTGTTTGCTTAAAAATTATTTTTTCAGTTAGGTAATTTGGTGCCAGCCCCCTGATTATTTTGAATATAAATGTTAAAGTTCTGAATAAAATTATCTGGTTTACATGGATTAATTTAAGAATAATTAAGAGCAGCCCATTGAAAAAAAACTTGAAATTTACGGAAGATTTCGGGGTATTTATTGCACAATTTGCAATAGACAAAACACCGTGAACCATCAGCTTGCTGAACACTAAAAGAATGAATGTAATTTGCGTATTTTAGACCATAATTTGGCGCATCGATTTTTCCCAAGGAAATATTTTGGAACTGTGAAGTAGTCGGTTCTACTTGCGATGTAGATGGTTCAATATCTTGTGCAGTGGGCGGATCTACATCCATTTCACTATCACCTATGTTTTTATTTCAATTAATTAAACTCAAATAAACCGACCAACACTGACATAAATATTAATTTTAGCTATCTTCAACTTACGGCTTTCATTAGAAACACCAACTTGACTTGGAAAGAATGTAATGTTTTGAGTTTTTTCGGCGGAATCCCACTTTAATTTGATTTTTCCATTGTGTATTACTACTTGTCTCTTCGAATCGGAGTTGCGAAATGATCGATAGCGACAGTAAGTTTTGCAATTGCACATGACCGAGTATGCCATATTTGCTCCGATTGCACATTTGAATCTTTAAGTCGTGTTTGTTCTTGATTTTGTTTTGTTTTGCGGTGTCATCAATAATGATCAACAGTTGTGTAAAGTGTATACAATTGTT
>NW_022595796.1:0-6095 GCF_009176505.1 Sitodiplosis mosellana | reverse complement strand
GCTACTTAACTCATGGGAAGTTTACCTGAAGCCAGAGTCACGTCTGGTTTTGCATTCGAATCGGTTGGAATCGATTACTGTGGTCCAGTCACAGTTAAAGAGAGATTGGGAAGAGGAAAGAAGACGTACAAAACGTACATGGCCGTATTTGTGTGCATGAAAACGAAAGCAGTGCATCTTGATTTGGTCACAGATTTGACAACAGATGCGTTCATGGCTTGTTTGTCGCGACAACGCTACCACATTCCACGGGGCATCAAATGAGATGAAGTTGGTATTTGAACATTGGGAGGAAGTGGCTGATTAATGCCTTCGTCTTAAGCGCATTCGATGGAATTTTATCGCACCATTATCGCTGAATCCAGGAGGATTGTGAGAACGAGCCGTGAGAAGTGCGAAGAATCACCTGCGTCGTGTTATTGGCACGCAAATATTGACATTCGAAGAATTTGCCACTGTCTTAGCATCAGTTGCAGCATGTATGAATAGTCGCCCACTGATTGCTCTTGATGATGACCCAACAGCATGCGAAGCGCTCACACCAGCTCATTTGATCGTTGGTCGCCGATTGATTGGCCCAATACAGTTTGATTACACATCGATACCGGACAACAGATTGACGCGTTGGCGTCTGATTCAAAAGATTGCTCAAGAATTTTGGTCACGCTGGCATAGTGAATATGTAGCGCAGCAAATCGAAACATCGAAATGGAATCAGAAGAAGGAAAACATCGAAGTTGGAGACATTGTGCTCGTCAGGCATGACAATTTACCGCCTACCCACTGGCCGCTGGCACGAGTGATTACAACATTCCCAGGAGATGATGGATGTGTGAGAAATGTTGAAGTGAAACTTGGATCGTCTACATTCAAACGAGGAATCAACAAAATTGCACGCTCACCGATCAACGATGAATGATATATTTAGTTCTAATTCATTGTACAAACCATTTCACTTTTCATATTGTTACTTTGGCTTGCTGCTTCTCAGTTCGCCTTTTCTCATTCTAAATTATTGTTATTAATTTAAATAAATTAAATTACGCTCCGCAGCGGGGCCAGTATGTTCGGGAACGAACAATCAATCGACGAATTGTCTAACCCTGCGAAACGTCGTCTGACGTTTCGCGTCGAGACATTTCGCCACACTCAATAAATACACTTCAGTTAACTAAAATCAATCCGACCGGCCGGTCAGAGTTTTCTTGTTTACTTTAAGTTCATTCTTTCAGTACTCAAACAACTGCCTTCCACTCTTACCACCAAAGAATATTAAGGCAATGTTCGATGAACTCAAGGCCGAAGCGATGAAAATCAACAAATCGGTCTTTCATCCCTTCTTCAAATATTTCAAGCAGCAGTCGATGGAAAGAGTAAGTTCTCGTTTTTTCTTTGTTTTGTTTTGGTTCTTTACATGTGCGTTTGCTTCTTTTCGTTTTTAACATGTGTTGCACACAATAATTTCTTATTTTTCTCGTTCTTTTGATTTTCTCAGGAGGGTTCCGAGAAAATCAGCGTATTTTCAACGCCGATGCGAACGACGTCGTCTTTAGAAGCGAACAATCGATACTTGAATGACAATATAATTAACACTATGATTGTTCTTGGGGCACCCAGGGCCCCCAGCGAACTTTAAAGTTGAATAAAAGTACTAAACAGTGTATAAACCAACCGGAGTTAAGTCTCATTGTATAGATTGAACATTTCTCTACACGAATGAAAAAAAAACATATGCATATGTGTGAGTATGTGTAAAATACAGCCTGCCGCAAAACTTGTTACGCTGTTGTTCTTGGGGGACCACAGGGCCCCATGGCTATTTTATATTATAACTGGACTATGATAAGAGATAACGACTTGATGTCTGCGGTGAAGTTGTAGTACTCAAGCTGTTCTACAACTTTGCCGAAGACACCAAGTCGTTATCTCTTATCAGTTTCGCGGAATACGCGAGAAACCGCAGAAAACCGCGAAAAAACGCGTTTTTTTCCTTATCATTTTTCACGGAACTGATAAGAGATAACGAGATGGTGTCAAAGGCAAAGTTGTAGTTCTGGTCGAGGACTACAATTATTCTGATTCATTATTCCGTTATCTCTTATCAATTACGCGAGAAACCGCAAAAAAACGCGAAAAAACGCGTTTTTTTCCTTATCGTTTTTTCACGGAACTGATAAGAGTTAACGAAATAATGAATCGGAACAATTGTAGTACTCAACCAGAAATACAACTTTGCCTTAGACGCCATCTCGTTATCTCTTATCAGTTCCGTGAAAAATGATAAGGAAAAAAACGCGTTTTTTCGTGATTTTCTGCGGTTTCTCGCGTATTCCATGAAACTGATAAAAGATAACGACTTGGTAACTTCGGCAAAGTTGTAGAGCAGCTTGAGTACTACAACTCCACCACAGACATCAAGTCGTTATCTCTTATCAGTTACGCGAAAAAACGCGAAAAATTCGAGTTTTTGATAATCATTTTTCGCGAAACTGATAAGAGATAACGATTTCATGTCTATGGTGAACTTGTAGTACTCAAGCTGCTCTACATTTCTGTCGAAGAGGCAAGTCTCTTACTTCTTATCATCTTCACTAAAACGATGTGGGAAAATTTTGCGATTTTCGCGTTTTTTCGCGTTTTTCGCGGAACTGATAAAAGATAAGCAATATTTGTTACACCAAAATTATAGCAAACTTTGAGTATTACAACTTTGCTGCAGACACTAATTTGTTATCTCTTATCACAGTCCAGATTTCATATGAAGTATCTTGGGGGCCCTGGAGTCCCCCAAGAACAGTAATATGTTGCAAATATGAAGAACAGTCATAGTGTTAACCATGGCGGATTTTTTACTTTCGTCCGTGATCTTCGAATTGAAGAGTGCTCGAAATCAGCTGAGTTCAAGCGCTTCATTGAAAGTGGTGGAAAGTCAAAGGAAGCTCGCGATAAGTACAAAGTAAATATTTTTTTTTCTGTCCTATCGTTTTTAGCACTACATGAAATGTAGAGCTACTAATCTGCTTTTTTTTCTAGATACTTTTTGAGTGTTGAAACAAATTATGGTGAATTTGAATTTTATGCTCATATTTATTCCCATATATTGAATTGAATAAAAAGCGATTTGATACTTTATTTCAATCGAAACTATTTATTTAGCCAGATCTTGGCGTTATGTTTTGAGAGAAATGATGAATTCGTAATAAAACGTTACATTTATTGTTTGATTGACAAATATCTTACCTTACATGACAAGACTCGAAAAAAGATGACAGTCATATTAAAAAGATGCCATCTGGGACCATTACATATTGGACTAAAAATGAAAGTGGTTTTTGAAATGAATCTTTTTTTTAAATTTCTTTGGTGTAAACTTGTTTTTATTGGTACGACATTTCGAACGGCGTTCATATGAATAAATGTTTCTTAGTCATGTTATGTCATCATCACAAAACTTTTGGAAATGCTTGCAAGAATTTATGACAGTTTTTGTAGTGATCATAGGTTGTACACACATCACAAGCAATGCTTGTCAAGCATGGTAAATGAACATTTATTTCCCGTGTGAAAAATTTGTGACTGACTAGCCAGCCGTCTAATTTCGGACTTTTTGGCTGACTATCAGTCACTAAAAGTGATTATCTCGAACAAAATATTCGACTGTAGTCAACTTCAGTTATAGTCATCTAGTAGCCAAAAAGTCCGAAATTAGACGGCTGGCTGAAAGAATAACTAAAAGTGATTGTTTCTATACAACATTCTTGAATTCAATCAACTTAGCCAGTTTTAGTTATTTGCAGCTACATACAACTGAATGAATGTCAGTCACTTTATTTGCACACGGGTTTATTTTTCGTAAATTTGGATTATTTTGAAAAAAAAATGTAATATCTCTAGCTCAGAAACCGACGCCGATTAATATTATTAGATGATGATGATGAATAAGACGAAATATTTTATCGTCCCAGGCAATATCAGCCCCGAATCAATTTCAATTTACCAACGCCAACATTATTCCGAGAGTCTTTTCGCGTGGATCAGAGAATAGTTGAAGTTATTGAAGGAATTATTGGGAGATTCATTGAAAGGCCAACACGACGAAGTCATGCTCTATCGATGAGAGAACAAATTTTAATTACACTTCACTTTCTTGGAAATGGATCGATTTATCATTTGAACGGGTATTCACTTGGTGTGACTAAGGCTACAGTTTGTCAATGCATACACACTGCCTGTGCATTAATGCTTACATCGCTTGATTTTTAAATCAAATGAATAACAAAAAGAAAAGCAGTGGCAAGGTGAAATGTAAAGTGACAAATTGCGGATTCATGGGCCGTGCAGATAATGTAAAAAGACACGAAACCACGCATCTTGAGGGAAGGTTTGCTTGCAAATGTGGACAGCAGTTCACGACAAAAGGCTCATTTACAAGGCACGCAAATCAATCTTGTCGAATGGAAAACTCACCAACAAGCGAAGAACAAACGAACGAAGTGGAAATTCTGTTTATCGGAGGTATCGAAGATATCGAAAAATTGGAATATGTCATCACATTGAAGAATGACACTCTAATTCGTATCCCCGGAAGCATTGAGGACATTAACCTTCTCAATTTCGGAATAGAAGGTACTATTGGATAATTCACACACGACCATTGGTCGAACATTCATAAATTGAGACATAATATTTACTGTGGACAATGTTTTATTGAAGGTAATTCTCCAATTGATTTGGCAATCGATTCGACGGCTTTGTTATCGCCAGTGTCACTACATGATGATCAGCTAAAGGGTGTCCCAATAGCAACGCAAAAAAGTATTTATAAAAAAAACAATGAAAATAGTTTCCAATTTTCCAAATCTTTATTGTATGTTGTAGTTTGGTCTTTACCATTTATGTATGAAAAAGAATATCGTGCAAATGTCCACCACGGCTCTTTTCACAGACCTTCAGCCGCTTGCCCAAATTTTCAATTACAGATTCGAGTAATGGCACATTTACGGTGGCTATGACACGTCTGATTTCAATTTTCAGCTCGGCAATGGTGCTTGGTTTGTTGGCATAGACTTTATCCTTGACGTAGCCCCAAAGAAAATAGTCCAATGGCGACTGATGGTGGACACATTTGGTCGATCATTTCGGCCGAAAAATTCACGAATTGCACGAAACGTATTTTGCAAAATAGACCCATTTTCGTAATGGGATTTAACGACTTGAACGCGTTGATCTTTACTTAATCTTGACATGGTTATAAATGGTATAGATGGACGCTTCAAACTGACATTCCAGTTTGACAGATCGGGGCATCCATCATGAAATCCCTATTGAAAAACTTTTTGCGTCCCTATTGGGACACCCTTTATTTGAAAATGGTGAGTAAAGTGCGAAAATACGAGGGTCGTTTTTTAATTACCCGGACTAGGCAAGAAAACGAAATAGCTTTTTGTTCATATATATTTATTTTTCAACATAGTCTCCACCCGAGGCGATACACTTCTCCCAGCGATGTTCTAACGCTAAGATTCCAGTTTTTTAGTGGACGGCGTCAAGACCTCCAAAATACCCATTTACAGCAACAATTACTTCATCATCGTCGTTGAATCTTTTTCCTCCGAGCCATTTTTTGAGATTTGGAAAGAGGTGGAAATCGCACGGGGCTAAATCCGGTGAATACGCTGGATGCGGCAACACTTCGTATCGTAATTCGTGTATTTTTGCCATTGCAACGGCCGATTTGTGAGATGACGCATTATCTCTGTGAAAGAGAACTTTTTTCTTTTGCAAATGCGGCCGCTTAACCTTGATTTCATCGTCCAAACCCAATAAAGTGGCATAATATGGTCCGGTGATTGTTTTACCACGCTCCAAATAGTCGATGAAAATAACACCGCGAGCATCCCAAAATACAGTGACCATAATCTTTCCCGCCGATAATACCGTTTTTGCCTTCTTTGGAGCCGATTCACCTTTTTTAACCCATTGTTTTGACTGATTTTTTGTCTCTGGTTTATAGTGGTGAACCCAAGTCTCATCTGTGGTTATGAATCAACGCAAAAATTCATCAGGATTTGCTCGAAAGATTGCCAAACACTGCT
>NW_022595795.1:0-1011 GCF_009176505.1 Sitodiplosis mosellana | reverse complement strand
TTCGGATGTCTCCGCTCCGTGAAAATTCTTTAGCGGTGCTATTGAATTAAAAACGGAATGAATGATCATGAGATCAAGCTCGCAAATGAAAACCACCGGTAACATATACATATCCATAAAGAATGACTTCAGAACCGTAGCTCCCCTTTTCATGCTATTGCTGGTCGTTTTCAATAGTTTATAAAGTATTTGATTCGTGTTTTGAACTTCTATCTGTGAGATTTCATTCCAAAACAATCCCATCTAGAAAATAAAAATCAAGTGCGCTAAGAGCAGAAAACCTAGTAAAAAAAAACAATGAAAGTCAGAGCATTTTCGCCGAAATAAAATTCTCAGAGCGTTTTAATATCATCGTCAAAGAGCCGCCATCTTGAAATCAATAAATTGTGCGCATGTAAAATACCAAACAGAGCAGCAGTTTTACACAGTCTGGAACATTCAGAGCGAAGAAGCAACGAACAACGGTTATATAGTGCAGAACATTCGAGAAAAACGAAAGCGAACGGATGTGAACTTCATTGAACGAATCAAATCACAGAGCAGTGAAGACAGAGCAGTGCGACTCATAAAGCAAAAGAAAATATTCAAAATTAAATTCGCAAAAAGTCATCGACAATTTACGATAGAGCAGGCAGAGAGGAAAAAAGTGCAGTTAGCCTAAGTTAATTCGCTCCGCTCTGCGTTCTTGAGTTTTTAGTTACTTAATCTATTTTGTTGTTTCACAACAAACTATTTCTTGGCGCACTCAAAGGGATATTGCAACTTTTTTGACCAGAAAAAACGCCATCTTACGTCGTGCCCGTAAATTATTTTACTGTACATTTAGATGGTAGAGCTTGAACAAAAGTTCGACACTATGCATAAACTTGGAAAGAGCTTGATAAACTTGATGAAATACCTATATTTTATGGTCGTTGCAATACCCTATGGGCGCACTACATGAAATGTATTTCATCAAAGTAACTTTGAAGTAATATATTTATCAAATAAAAAAACTTCTTTCGAAGTAAT
>NW_022595794.1:0-1266 GCF_009176505.1 Sitodiplosis mosellana | reverse complement strand
CTTACTTCTGTTTCAATGCAAGTATGACCACTCGCGCTTAACCGCTGCAACAGTAAGAAGTGATAAATGAAACAAAGCGTGCGTTGCTTTTAACGGGTCAGAACAGACTGACTGTCTGATTCTTTATTTCTTGGTTCGTTGGTTTGTTTCGTATGCTTATTCGCACTACAGTTGTATATCAAGCGGTTATATGGCGCCTCACCATCTCGACGTTCTTGTCTTCCAAAACCTCTTCCGCTATTTTTCTTCTTTCCTCTTCGGTCTTTTCTTTCGCCAGCCATCTTGTTTCGATCAATTTCACTATTTTTATTTATATGTATGTGTTCTATTGTCTATTTCAACTTTTCAATTCATTCAATGTTTTTTTTTTTCGTTTTCGTATTTCTCACTTGTCACATTAATTTAAGTCGGTGAATCAGCAGGAGACTGCTGTAGTAAACCGCAAATCGATTTCGAATCCTTTATTGTGTGTTAGCTTAGTAGTAGTTATTAGGTCTCGTTCGGGGTATAATACATGGTCAAATTCAGTGTTTTTGCATTCGTTAGCAGTCTTATCACGTCACGTTAGGGGTATAATACATGGTCAAATTCAGTGTTTCGGCATTCGTTATCAGTCATATCACGTCACGTTCGGTATTTTTTAAAATCTGAATCGGATTCGGAATATCCTATATCAGGCCATTCCGCAGCGGTCCGACCATCCGATGTGGTTGGCTGATCGTCATCGATACTTTGCATATCGGGAGTGTTTGATTGTACGGGCAGGGGCAAGGGCGGCAATGCTGAAAAAAAAACAAAACAAATCAAAATATTAGTTTGATGAACAAATCGATATGTTAATTGTAAATAATAAGAATGCATATCAATGGTTCGTATTTTTGCTGAAAAGAAAATAAATGTTATTAAATGAATACTATAAGAAGAGAAAAAAAATGAAACAAGATCAGAACTCCTTACCAAAAACTACAGAGATCCCACTAACCCGATAGAAACACAGTATATCACACTTGATACACTTCACTTGAGAAAAAACACAAGACCGCAGAGCTTTCATTCTCGAGCTTTTAGTTACTTAATCTATTTTGTTGTTTCACAACTAGAGGTGTCAACGGACACGGACAAAAATTCGGACATTGGTGTCCGTCCGAAAACCGAATTTTTTTTTCGGACGTCCGGTCCGAATGTCCGAAAACCAAAATTTTTTTCGGACGTCCGGTCCGAATGTCCGAAAACCGAAAATAATTTTCGGACGTCCGGTCCGAATGT
>NW_022595793.1:0-1385 GCF_009176505.1 Sitodiplosis mosellana | reverse complement strand
AAAATTTGAACCACTTTTGAAGGATTTTGGCAGATTTTGGTGGATTACGGTAAATATTGGAACATTTTTTGACTATACAATCTGCACTAATTTACTGGTATGCACGTCAATCTCAAATATCTATGCATATTTAATGATATTCATTAGACTGTAATGTCAAAAAATGTTCCAATATTCACCGATATCTACCAAAATCGTTCAAATTTACGGTTGAAGGTTTGATTCACTACTATTTGCTACTATTTTTATTTTTCATACGTATAAACGTAAATTTGACATATCTATGTATATTCAGTAATATTCATTTGTCGTTCACGATGAATATTGTTGAATATACATGGATATTTTGGAGTTACATGCATACCATCAAATAACGAACGCGAATTTTTTTTTAAGTGCGGCCGAAAATCTACTTGATATGATAACCAAGCTATATTGTGAGTTGGACGAAACCAATCCATTTGTCGGTGAATGTGCCCATATGGTACGCCATCTGTCTGGGACATTCAAACTGTGCATACCAAAAATGATACCAACAGTGATTCCACCAAAACCAGTCTATTTCAAAATATCAGTTTCTGATTTAAAACAATTCGTCCAAACGATTGCAACTGGGACAAAATTCGATTGATATTGCCTACTGATTCGATTGACGAGCACCAATCGAAAATCGACGGTTGGCAAATCACGGGTGATGATTCCAAGCTTGAACTTGCCGTCAATGCCAATGCCAATGCGATTCACGACCTGAACACAAAAAGAACTGTAATAAGAGTCATTCAAAGCATTGCAGAAAAGCTTGAGTTCATTGCGTGCAGGTTGTTGAATCATATAAATCAGAATGAACTGTTTGGTGAAACCGGAGTTAATTATGCGGTCCAAGTTCATCGCGTTGGTTATTCTTCTAGTAGGCCATTATCGAGGCCAATTCAATTTTTCAGTTCGCCTAGTCGTGAAGAATGACCAACAAGACGATCATATATTCCTTTACGATTTGGATGCTGAGGGTGTCTTCTTTACGTGTTGTACCCAAAATCGGCGAAAGGAATTGACATTGCCGTGTAACATCAAATTACGCTACCACGATAGTACGATGTCGAGACCGGATTTGTTATACATGCTCTATCAAAACCGTTTTCGATATTTAGATGGCTTTGAAGTCGACCCAACAGGCGTACATGGAGCAGTTTCATGCCGCCACAAAGAGTCCATGAACTACTTTTTTGCAGCCCAACATTGCAACAAAGATTGGATTGCATTGAATAAGGATAGGGGCGAGACATAAATTCTAGTAGAGTCTAGTTACATTCAGTTTTATATATTTTCAAACATGTGTTTTAAGATTGCTGAGCATCTCAGCATTTCGTAAGGCACGGATATATCCG
>NW_022595792.1:0-2425 GCF_009176505.1 Sitodiplosis mosellana | reverse complement strand
TCAACGCTGTGAAGGGTACCTCTAGTGTATCGATTTGAAATCAAAGTATATAAGTTGAATTACAGACATATATCTGGGGTATCTAGGTATGGAAACCACAAACGTCCCAAACGGTTTTGGATAGCCCACCTCAATACCTTTCAAACGGTATATATATGTTTGGGTTTGATGTTGATTCTGGAGTACCTCTAGTGTATCGATATGAAGCTCAATTACCAAAAAACGTTGAAAATTCAACTTTTAACCCTCTTTATGGGGAAACTGTGCCAGAATATGAGCCTGGGTATCCTCTATCAAACGGTATGTAGCTTATATTCCGGTCAACACTGTGAATTGTACCTCTAGTGTATCGATTTGAAGTCGTAATGAAGTAAATTAGAGAAAATTATTGGAAATTCAATTTTTAAGCCCTATTACGGGGAAACTGGACGTTGGACTTTGATGAAACTTTGCCAGATGATGGACCTTGATATGCCCTATCCATTGATATATGGCTTATATGCCGGTCAACGCTGTGAATGGTACCTCTAGTGTATCCATTTGAAGTCGAATTGAGTAGAAATGATGCAAGTCGAAGTAGAAATGATCCACCATCTTTCATTCGCGATTCTTATGACCCACCCGAATTAGGTTCCAGTCCGAGTTCTACGCACGTATCACATTAAGCCCCTACGGCCGGAGGCTGGCAGTGTATTTTGTTCTTCAACTGAACTCTTCGTTACTTTATCCACCATAACTATCGTTTTACTTAAATCCCTTTGTTTTATTGCTTCGACGTAAATGGAATTACGAGAAATATTCTCTCCCCGTTTTTCATCCCAAAGAGAACCATATTTTGTTTTGCAATTTTCCAATTGATTATTGAATTTTTCCTCATTTAATTCAAAATCAGGATACCAATTATTACACTCCATTATTTTATCAGCTAAAAATTCTTTAAAATTCTTTTCAAATCCACAACTGACTTCAGTTTCACTAAGGATTTCTACACTATCCATTTTTATACGTACAAAAATACGTTCCAACTTCTCTGTTTGTTTTGTCATTGCATTTTCAATTTGACGCAAAAAATTGTCATCATCAAAATATTTACTAAATTTTTCTCTTTCATTTGGATCTAATAACAAGTTAAGGTCTCTTTCATACCTCGTACATGCGTCACAAATCTCCCAAGCTTTTTCAATTGGTGTATAAGCATTCGGGTGTAATTCTGCCATGCAATTTTGATATAGTTCCCTTGAAATTTCGTTAAAACGCAAATAATATGGTTCCGTGTCATATGCAATGAGAAGATCGTCCGGATAACGTATACCCTTGGCCATTATCCTATAATTTTATATATACTTATTTAATATTCTTTCCATAACTCAACTTTTCAATTAATATTCTTTTTCTCGAACTCCACCAAGTTTAAATTCAATCTCAGTGAATTGGAACCTCCAGTTTATATGTCCGGAGTCCCGAACTTGTGGGTTCTTTTTCATTTCTTCTTGTTGTTTTTTCATACGAATCAATATTCTTTTAATAACTTTTGCTTCTGCTTTCAAATCTCTCATAAATCGATAATAATCATGGTGTAAACAAATCGTCCATATACAAGTATTTTTCACTCCCTTAATCAAATCATAGCCCTTATTATATTTCTTTAATCTATTACTGCTATCGAACGCATATTTTGCTCTTGCTTCAGTTCCTAGATCAGGAGTAAGGCTATAATAATAGTCCAAATACTCCTCATCAAACTGTTCTTTAGCATATTGCAATATAAAACATGTTTCGTCATAGCACTCCAAGGCTTTAAGGCAATCACTAGTGCCCGTCCTATGACCTATTGTTAAATATGCCTGAAACAGCGTTCTCCCAACCGGGTCTACCAAGAGTTTAAAATCATTCGCCCTTTCAATATCGTCTATTTCTTCCCTACATAACCGTGATGAGTATCTAGAGTAGTAGAGTTACTAATCATATTTCCAATATATAGTCCATTGCATAATTTGTATTTTAACTCCGTGAAAAAACTTTTTCTGCGCAAATCCTCCATCAATCGCTCGTGGTTTCTTTCGTAGGTTTCCCCCTTGAACAAACTGTATTCTTCCATTCCTGGTAGAAAGAAAAAACAAGATTAGTCCAAGTGAAAGTGAACGAACGACAGATGGCGACAGCATCAGTCTCTATTTTTACTATGATCTGCCTTTGCTTTTTTCAGCATATTTTTATGGAGTTTAACTTTCTTTCCTCGCCTTAATATTTCTACGTATGCATCCGAAGTATCTATAACCTTATAAGGACCATCATAAACATTGTCAAATTTATGATTTTTAGTCTGTTTTCTAACCAAAACCAAATCGTCTATTTTAATATCTAACTCAGATGTTTTTTCCGACACTATGTTTACTCCCATGCTCGCATTGCCAACGCCAACTGG
>NW_022595791.1:0-8498 GCF_009176505.1 Sitodiplosis mosellana | reverse complement strand
CTCAAATTTTGGTTTTTTTCAAGGAAAAAAAATTGGGCGTAGCGAATATCTAAACCTTTCTTCCGTGTGTGAATGTATGAAATTGAACTTTTACGAATTAATATGTTTCAATGAAGTAATGGGTCTAAAATTACTTCAACACTCTTTTAATGGATATTTTGAAATTTAATCACATTTTACAATGTCCAATAAGGGGAAAATGGGACACAAAACTTGTGAAATGTGGATGCAAATGTTTTACCCGAAAAATTACAATTTCCCAATGATAAGACCTTAAAATAGACATATTTCTGGCAAAAGTTTATTTTTTCCGAGAATAATTGCCTTACAAAATTAGTGATATCAGATGAAAAACCTCTAGGCGAGGTTAAAATGGAGTGACGCTCCTGTGCGTGGATTTAACACTCAAAATGACTGATATCATTTTGAATGACGCTTTGACGCTGTTTTATCTCTACCCAGAGATAAAACAGTTCGAAGTTCAAAAGTGTTTTTCGCATTCACTATTGTGAAAATTTATTTACAATAAGGAAAAATATCGCGTCACGACTTTTGGACCGCAAAACGCTTTAAAGCTTGACTTGAAGACTACATTCAATTTTAATATACTCTAGAATATACTCGGCATGACAAAACGAACAAACACATGAATATCACAATCAATTTTCATTGAAAACAATCAATTTTCATATACTACATTTTGAAATATTTAATTATGTTTTAATTGTTAATAGAAATTTTTTCAAAAATTCATATAAAACCATCCACCAACCCATCGCAAACATCCATCCATCCATCCATACATCCTTCCATCCATCCATCCATACATCCATGCAAAATGTTATTTGGAGACGGCAAACTGAATAATAACGTAAAAAACTACGAGAAGAATCAAAATGAAACTAACTTCGCCAATTCTTGTGTGAAAATAGCTTGAGCGGGTACTCTCACACATAGATCTGCGGTGATGGTTTTCATGGCAATACACCGGTCAATAATGTTGTTGGTTGCTTGTAACTTGTTGAAAATTTCAGTGTGGTTGGAATGAGCAGTATGGCCTTGTTTTTACGATTGCATTCTTCATCCTGAACTACAGCGCCCGCGGTAAAATATGGGGCTTCAATACCAGCTTTACTTTTCCTTATCATGGTCTGGTAGCGCTCAAATTCTTCTTTGCCATTTCTTTCGCACTTTTTATAATATAAGAGCTGCTGACTGGGCACCCAAAGTAAAGTCGAGTCTATACGATGACCCCTTATCTTCATAAACCTTAAACGTTCCATTTATATCTAAGAATTGAACACATTATTTCTTCTTCATCATCAATAATCAATTTAATTTAATTCATTCATTGTCTGTATTCCATCCATCCATTCAAACATTCAATCATCCAACCATCCATCCATCCATCCATCTGTATTCCATCCATTCATTCAATCATTCAATCATTCAATCATTCATCCATAATCCATCCATCCATCCAATCATTCAACCATTCAAACACTCAAACACTCAATCATTCAATCATTCAAACATTCAATCATTCAATCATAATCTATCCATCCCTTATATATTCATCCATTCAAACATTCATTCTGTTCAAAGATAAGGCCTCCCATTCCCATTTTCGTTGAAATCGGGAATTTTTCGAAAAAAAACGGGAAAATGGGAAGAAAATCGGGAAATTCCCGCTATATGTAACATACTTTTATACAATACACTCCAGGAAAGTCCCAAAAATTAATAGAAAAGAATGATTCAAGAAAGCGTAAAGTCTATCGAAGTTGATTCAAGGGCGACTTGTTCTTCCGTATCACAATCACATAAATATAACTTTTTTTAGAAAATATTAAATAGATTTAACAAATTTTTTAAAATATTATCCCAAATGAGATCGAAATAAATCGAAAATTCACATTTTTAAACAAACACAGAACAAGAAAAAGTTGGAAAACACGTGCACAATGTAATAAGTATCATGACAGATTGAAAATATTTTCGACATACGATACATGAAGAGATAAGCCCTTTAATTGCATGATATAGCAACAACAAGTAACGTACTACATAAATGGTGTGAGTGAGAAAAGAGTGTGCAAATACACGAAAGTGTGTGAGTGTAAATGACCGAGCGTGTAGTAGTAAATACTGTCTCTTTTGCTTATTTTTTGTATTTGCACATTCTTTTCTCAGCTCACACCGTTTATGTAGTACTCACACAGTTTACTCGCTGTTTTAATGCATAATTGTTTTTGTTATATTTTGTCGTTATCTATGCACTATTCACCGCGTTTGTTTCACATAAATTTTGTTTTTGAGAAATCAGTCACAAGATTTCTCCAAAATCTCTATGACGCATATCGTTTTTAAAAATATAAAAATCCACTCTCGAAATTCATATTTCTCATTGCGCATTTCTATTCATGTGAAGATTTTAGGAAACAATTTTCATGTTGCCCTTCAGTTCAAATACTTCTGTATTCTCATTTTCATTCTCAGCAATGAAAACAATTTAAATGCGCTTTCATTTTCTATGCAAAAAATGAAAGTCTTCTGAATTTGAAGCCAATCGGTCAAGAAATAAAGGTACCTCCCATGGTGGATGGATGGACGGAGCTCGAAATTTGGAAAATGTCTTCATTCGTTTCCAATGGAGAAGAAATATTGAAATTTTGGAAAATTGATTTTCCCAATGAAAAATGCAAACGAATGAGGACATTTTCCGAATTTCGAGCTCAATCCATCCATCCATCCACTATGGGAGGTTCCTTTATTTCTTCACCGATTGGCTTCAAATTCGGGAGGCTTTCGTTTCGTGCATATAAAGTAAAGCTTGTGAAGTTAATCCCAGGAGGAAAGTATTTAGAGTTATCGTAGCATTCAAATCATTTCTTGTCATATTTTGCTATCTAGTTACTTTTCAAAATCTTGTCAGTTCAAAATTCTATTTCATTAAATAAAGTAGTCAAATTCTTTAGTTTTAAAACACAACTTTTCATTTTGGTGCCGAAACCTAATTTTAAATTGAACACGAAAGAAAATGTCTCAAGAAGTCCAAACAATTGAAGGCCGCGTCCAGAGACCCAATCAACCACAACACAACACACAATTTGCGAGATTGAACAAATTGAAAAAATATGCTGAAAAAATTTTCACTGAAGAATCGCACAATGAGTTTCAAATGAAAAAACGCTTGTATTTACTCGATCGGGAATATGCGAATTTCTCCGATATGCATGACCAAATAACAGCAGCCATTCCGGAAGATGAGCAGAACGCTTATCCTTACTTTTCGGAGAATGTCCAAGGAGAATACGACGATATTTTCGTGGGTACGGATTCGGCGATCGAAGAAGCTTTGCAAAATCTGAATGCAACAAGGGAACCAGTTTTGGGCGCACCAACGTCAACTTATCTATGACATTTGTGTATGCGCCAATGACTGTACATGCGTATGTGTGTTGTTTAGTAGGATTCCTGTCATTATATGGGAATATTGGATGGAAACCTACTAACGTCATATTTTAGACGTATTTCTTTGTTTGATTCAAAGGTTTTTTTCGTGTGTGTTGATTTTGATTTTGATAAACAATTTGAACAATTGTCTCGAAAAGAACATGTGAATAACAGTGCGCCTGAAAGAAACACCGATACAAACAATGAAACCGCTCAGCATGGTGTCAAAGATGTGGGCACGTCCACTTCTTTGCTGATGAGCGAATCTCAAGAGCCTATTCAGCATGCTGTGTGTACATGTTCTCAAAACGATACCGATCGAAAGTTGAATGAGATTTTAGCACCGATCTCAGTTATTGAGAGAGTCCTTATTAAAGGTGCAACGACTGATAAACCGAAATTGGCCATGGCCGCTAGTCTGATTCCAGATCCCAAAATAGAGACGTTCAAGATTGCAAATAATTTGCCTCTGAGAAACATTGGTTTCCTCAATCAATTCCAAATGAAATTGCAAAACGATGCATTTCGAACAAATACGGTGAGCTGAATTGGCTTGAGAATTCGGATATGTGTATCGTATTAATTTTCCTAATTCTATTTCAATTGCAGTGTGATACTTTCTTGAAATTGACAGAAAAAGAACATGATTTATCTCATGCTCCTGTGAAAACACTCAAAATCGCCTTAAATCTATTAATTGATCGACGATTTTTAGCAGAGTTTTCGTGGACAGGTAAATCTATCCCAGGGGTAAGGAAAATACCCCTGAGAGACCACAAACAAATATTGGATTTGATTTACGGAGTAACATTACACTTTCACACCAAATACGATCGAAAACCATTAAAAAAAGACTTGGTAGACCGAGTTTTGAAATTTGCATATGAGTGAGTGACAACTTTTTGCATATTGAACGTATATTTTGTATTCGTTAACTACATGTAGCTTGTACGCATTTTTTCATTGAATTTGTCAACATCTTTCAGCATTCCACAAAATCTACTCACCGAAGAAGAAGTTCAGAGAAAAAATAGAAAAAATCGTTGTCAAAGTCAAAGCACTAGTGCAAGTTCTGGAGCGTGTGAAATCCAAAACAATGAGCACGCTCAATCCGTTTCCAATTCTATCGATAAAAATATCGCTGGAGACCATGGTCAGAACTTGCAAGTTCTTCATCGAACACACACCGAATCTGTTCCTCCTACTCAAAATTTTCCACATGGAAACATTACAACTCCGTTCAACATCGACAAACTGATTGGTTCAAGCAATCATTCAACGAAAATTACCGAAAATGCAGCTGTTTTTTCGATATTCAACAGGTAAATACACATATTTAAACGTCAACATGTTGCAATTATATTCGAATTAATAACGATCGTTTATATTCTGAAGTTCAGGAGGTCAACAGATGAATTGTACGGGAGCATTGGCCACATTTGCTGAGAAATATCAAGGGCAGCTCGAAATTGAATCATCCGTTCGCAATAGCATGCATAATGTCATTCCATCTCATTCTCAATATCAGTATCAAAGCAGAGGACAAAGAATGGTTGATTTGGCCCGAAATCCAATGTCGCAAATGTATATGTGACAATATTTAAATTCATCCAATGCACATGTGTCCGAGTGTCTCAACCGAAAATGTTGAAGCCAAAGTTGATGGCTACATGTAGCAGACTGCATGCAATAAATTAACTCACAATTGTATCAAAAATCGTATTCACTGACACTCATTATTTATCGTGCTAATTGTATTGCATTACTTGTCCCTGAAATATAATCAGAAATTTCAGTTTAACACATTATGGAATAATCCATAGTTTGATGTTTTGTTCTAAAACCAACAGCTACAACATGAGCCATTCTGCGCGTACTAACTGATTCGATCCTATTTCAACCAAGCGCATTTTTCTTTCACAGAATAGAGTTTTTTAAATCAATGTTCCATTTGTCGATTTTCAACTCTGTGTGTGCCGTGAAAAACGATTTTAATCGAAATCGCAGTTGATTCTTCAATGATAGTGTTTTTTTCCTTTTTGTCAAATTCTAGATCCATCCAAACATAGTCATGCCAACGCTGTTCAAGTAAAAAGAGACACTTTCGCCCAATTCAACTATGATTCTATTTTAACCAATATAATAAGTCTGTACTTTCCAGATGGACACATGAGATACGAATCACATCACACGATCGTGTGCATGCACATACGCTGCAGCGTTTGGAAGCTGCCCTAGAACTTGAGCAAAAGAAGAAATGGGTGGAGAGAAGACCCTAGAATGTCCATGCAATTTCGAAGCTACCACCATCGATGATTCGATTTGGTCTGTCTCGTCAAATTTGTTTTCAATTCGATATTAAACGCTATGTTCATTTACAGCCAGTCGTATGAAACACGTCACACATCAAATGTATCTGCATGCAGTCTATTGTGAATTGAAGTGTTTGAGTCATTACAAAAGGGAATTCCACACATCCAATCATACAACATATTGAATTCACACAAACAAACAACAAATTAATGTGCAAATTTCTCTCATTTAGGCTCTTCAAAAAGAACTCCGAGATGTCACACTGTTGCGGTAAATTTCAGTTCACGTTTCAAGCGCAGAAATCTATTTTTGAAGAACGTGTATATAAAAGACAAAAACACATTTTCCGTGAACAAAACTGCACGTAATTTGGAGATTTTCAATCGAATTGTGAAATGGTTCGGATTGAGTTGAACGCGCGGGGGTATCATTACACCAACAACAACATCATTTGCAAAATGAAATTCGTCCAAAACCTGCTGACACGGAGTGAACGCGCTCACTTTACAAACGCACTTGTTCGTCTTGCCGGTTTGACAGTTAATGTCAAATCGACTTCTGTTTCAGTGTAGTTTTCTGTTCGAATGCAAGCGTTTTCTCAGTATGGTCCGCAAAATTAAAAAAACAATTCTGCCACGAACCAGTTTCTATTTTGAATCTAACATTTTGTGTTTTTTTTAAATTATGGAAACTCCAATATATCATATAAAACCGTAATTTTCTCTCATACAACTCAATTGAAAATGGAAGAAAAACTATTTTTTTATAAATACGGGTTTAATCTACCGAAAAAAAGCAATTTTTTTGTCTTGTGTGCCAGCGGCATATTTGCACAATTTTATTTGACAGAATCGAAACATTTTTATTTATTTAAAATTCAAATAACACAGTTCTACCGATGGTTTTTTTTGTCTGGCACAAAAGCCGGACTAGATCAGCATTTTAGAGTGCCAAAATCTAAGAACAACTGCGTTCACAGAATATTGAATTTGGCTCAACTTTTTTAAATATCAAATTCGACGTTTTACCTTTCCACCAGTATTAAAATGCAAAGAGGTATTGAACAAAGACCATTTTTCTCCCATTAGAGATGGTTTTATAGCCTTGGTATGTGTTGAGAAAATGTTTGGAGTTCAATTTTGGGCGGAAGTAGTAAAAAACTAAACCCAAAAATTACATCTGGTGGGAGCCATGGGGCAAAATGTCGAAAAAATAGTTAATTTTTTTAGTTTTTCGACCAAAGCTCGAGCAGTATACATTTTTTCACTCACTGTGTTCGGCAATATTGTAGCCAGAGTATAGCTGAGCAACACTTCTCAACACATCAACTCGAAAAATCCACATCCAGTCCACTTTATTGTCTCAAAATCACTTTTCGCTATAAAACGGTATTTTCGTGCATTTTCGAAGTCGTGAAACTTCTCAACTGCTTAAAATAGAGCGATAGTATCTCAAGAAACTTTTTAGTACTCCTCAAGAGCTTTGCAGGCCAAGTGCAAAAAGTGCTAAAAATTTTCTAAAAATGTACTAAAAAGTACTAAATTGTTTTAAACACTTTGGATGGCTCCGGGCAACTCCGGGTGATGGAAAACTCTACCAACTCGTAAAATACTCTGTTTTGGGCCGTAGTAAACTGGAAAATTGAAATTTGAATCGAAAAATGACCAGTGTAACCTATGAAATTGTAAAATCTATAAACCATAACCTTTTCGATTCAAACTTCAATTTTTCAACTAATTACCGGTCACAAATATTTACTGCGGTCCAAAACAGAATATTCAACACGAGTTAGTAGAGTTTTTCATCACCCAGAGTTGCCCGGAGCCATTTAAAGTGTTTAAAACAATTTATTACTTTTTAGTACATTTTAGTACACTTTTAGTACTTTTTAGTACTGGGCCTGCAAAGCTCTTGAGGAGTACTAAAAAGTTCTTTCAGACACTATTGCTCTATTTTAAGCAGTTGAGAAGTTGCAGGACTTCGAAAATGCACGAAAATAACGTTTAATAGCGAAAAGTGATTTTGAGCCCATAAAGTGGACTGGATGGAGTTTTTTCGAGTTAATGTGTTCAGGAGTGTTGCTCAACTATACTCTGGCTACAATGTTGCCGAATACAGTAAGTGAAAAAAATGTATACTGCTCGAGCTTTAGTCGAAAAACTGGAAAAATTGACTATTTTCTCGACATTTTGCCCCATAGCTCCAAGGCTATAAAACCATCACGAATGGGAGAAAAATGGTATTTGTTCAATACCTCTTTGCATTTAATACTGCTGGAAAGGTAAAACGTCGAATTTGATATTTAAAAAAGTTGAGCCAATTTCAATATTCCGTGAACGCAGTTGTTCTTAAATTTTGGCCCTCTAAAACGCTGATCTAGTCCGGCTTTTGTGCCAGACAAAAAAAACCATCGGTAGAACTGTGTAATTATTATTATTTCATCACACAACACAATGACAACTATGTTTGACACTGCATTGAATACACTCATCAATGTAGTTACCGTCAAAATGTGTGGCGTTGTTGGTTTGACGTTTAATGATCGAGACTATCGCGGTGGTTGAATGGCGGTAATAAGTAGACCTCCCATTTCCGATTTCTAGGCGGGAATTTCCCGATTTTCATCACGATTCCCGCCCTCCCGATTATTGGACCAAATTCCCGATCTGGGCCAAAATTCTACTGATTTAAGTTTTTTTTTCTTAAAATTTCTTCATGGTATACAAATA
>NW_022595790.1:0-1101 GCF_009176505.1 Sitodiplosis mosellana | reverse complement strand
GTAGGATGTTTGTCAATGAAACTGAAGAACGCGGCATTCAATTCATGGGGAACGGCCATGGTTAAATTTTCAAGTTGACCAAATGAAAAGGGAATTTCAATGAAATCATTGCTACGTATATCGATGTTAAATCTTTCCACACTTTTCAAATGTATTTCACTATTAATAGATTTAGAAGACAATGTTTTCACTCTAAAAGTGAGCGATTGAAGCTCTTGTAAAGTTTTCATCGCGTTCTGAAAATCAGTTGAATCTAAGAGAGCTTCATCTGTGTCGATAAACAACAACTCAAGTTGTGGATTCGAACGCAAAACGGGAGCTATACTATCACCGCATGATATCGATGCACTGTATTTATGATCAATGATGCTCAAATTTTCCAAATTCGGAAAGTAACTTGAAATGCCAGAGAAGATTTCGCGGCTACAATAATAGCAATTTAATTGTTGCATTTTCGGGAATAATTTATTAAGAAAGTCCACAGCAGCATGATGCAAATATACTTGTTTAACTTTGAAAAATGGTTTCTGGAGATGTTTCCAGCCCTTCAGACCATTTTTAATTCTCATACATGTTATAGAGTCTGAACAATATTCGTTTAAGTAATCGATGACATATTGATCGAGATCAAATTGCTTTTGTGTTAACTGTACATCGGAAATCAAGTGTCCGAAGCAACGTATGAATTGTAAACTGGTTTTTAAGTCACAGATGATAATCCAACTCCTAATTTCAAGTGATCGATCTCGTGAAATATGTATATTTTCAAAATATACGATTTTTCGGCAATGTTTTCGTACGAAAATAAAATTGGCCGCTTTGTTCAGTCGCTTGTTTGAGCTTGCTGCACTTAAAAAGTCGCCAAACTCCAAATACTCCAATATACTCTCCAGACAGTCAATGTTTAGATCCGTTAATTTCATTTTGTCATCAACTCGTCGATATTTCTGCAAAATAAAAATCAAAAAATATTTTAATATTTTGTAAATGAATTCTCAAAATGTATTCACTTTTCGAGTGTCGAACCAAATCACTGTGATGAACTTCGAATTTCAAAGCCACGATTTCAACAACGATATGATTCTCTTCGTCTAGCTTGAA
>NW_022595789.1:0-2844 GCF_009176505.1 Sitodiplosis mosellana | reverse complement strand
CAAAACCAAACGGGGTTTTTCAGTTACATCAAAGTCACATCCATTTATATTACAAGACTTGTTAACACACATTCAGCATTTTTTTGCATACTTTTCGGCGCAAAAGAAAATCGTAATATTTAAACAGCATCTGAAGTTGAAATGAGTTCAATTTTGATGGCGCATTGAATGTGATTGATTACAATCGAAATTGGATAAATTTGATCTTATTTAAAATAAAAACTGAAAACTCACACTGTGAGAATAAAAAACAACGCATTTTTTTTTGCACTCTCATTCACTTACAGCATTTTGAATAACACTCGCAACACTGTTTCGCATCGAATATTTGATCAGCATAAAAACGGTACTGATTTAATTTCAGATAGCATTCCATAGCATTAAAATTCGAATTCGCACCCCTTTCGCATAGCAAAAAATCGCATTTACTTAGCATTTAGCATCGAATTTTCTGGGCAATAGAATTGGAATTGCGCTCCAAATTATTTTCGGTACTCGTTGAGATTAAAATTTTCATCGCACCGCATTTTTTCTTTTTCGCACTCGCACTCGCATTCGCTTACAGCATTTGGTAAACAGCACTCTTTTAGCATCAAAATAATTGAATCACATAGCAATTAATCTCAAACCTAGCAATATGGCTCCAAAAAAGTCGACTGAAAACACATCGAAAGAATACAAAAAACTCTTGCTTAAACGTGACAACCTGGTCCGTTCGATTTTGAGTCATGCCGAAAAAATGAAAGAAGGAACCACGCCAAATATGGCAGCAACTCGGATGAAACAACTTGAAGGTACGCATGAAAAATATGAGGCAATTATCGAAAAAATAGAAGATCATGATGATTATGATCCAGACCATTTAGAGGTCGACAGTGAAGATGTAACCGAAGCATTTATTAAGGCAATAGGATTGATTAAAGACACATTAGGTGAAAATTCGAACGACACAATATCGTTAAGCTCGACTATGGCAACACGTAGCATCACAACAACTTCAGAAGTGAAGTTACCCACGATTTCAATTCCAAAGTTCGATGGTTCAAAGGCATTGGAATGGACTACATTTTATGACACATTCTCTTCGCTTGTCGACCAAAATGAAAAAATACCAAAAATAAGCAAAATGCACTATTTGCGCGATAGTTTAAAGGGCGAAGCGTTTCGGTCTATAAGCAAATTGCCTGCTTCCGACGTTAATTATGAAATCGCCTGGAAAATACTGCAAGAACAATATCATAACAAACGCGCAATTGTGAACAACTGCTTGAAATCGTTCATTTTCCAAGATAGCATTAAAACACAAAATGCAAGCAGCATTCGCAATTTGATTGATACCACAAAAGAGTCTCTCCAATGCATAGAATCACTCGATGTGAGCATCGATGATTGGGATCCGTTCATTGTTTATGTGTTGCAAACGAAATTGGACAGAGACACAGCAATTGATTGGGAGAAAAAACTCAGCGGCTCCAAAGAAATTCCCGAATATTCAACAATGTTGGAGTTCCTCGAAACTCAATATAGAATAATGAAAGCGCCAATAGAAATGTCATGCAATTCACAAGCAACATCACAGAAATTCCACTCAACAAGAGTACCAAATACGATCAACAAGAAAGATGTATGTGAAGTTTGCAAGGGCGAGCATTATGTTTTGTTCTGTGACACGTTCAACGCATGGAACGTCACCCAAAGAAAGCAATTTGTTATAGAAAAAGGTCTTTGCGTTGTGTGCTTGAAAAAACATGAAATTGAACATTGTAAGTCCAAGTTTCGCTGCAAAAAATGCAATGGTCTCCACAGCACAAAGTTACATGAAGAAGTCGTAACAACAAGCCAACGCGTAAGTGCTGTCAATGATTTATCTATGCCCAATCAAAAATTATTAGCGACCGCCATTGTGAAAGTGCAAGATAAATCTGGGGTCTATCATTTATTCCGTGCGTTGATCGATCAAGGGTCACAGGGAATTGTTGTGTCCGAAAGAGCCGTTCAAATTCTACGTCTTCCACGCAAGAAGGCAAATGTCCCATTGCTCGGAATTGATGATAAACCACTCGGAAAAGCAACAAAATCAATCCGAATTCAAGTGCAATCTGCAGTAAACAGCGATTTCGTCATATCAATGGAAGCACTTGTAATGCGGTCAATCATGTCAGCCGGCCCACAGTTTGAAAAACACAATAAATGGAAACATTTGAACGGTTTGCAACTCGCAGATCCTGAGTATATGCAAGCAAATGCGGTTGACATTCTGTTTGGTGTGGACATTTACGGCATTATCGTTGAAAATGGTTTAAAGAAGGGCAAATTACACGAACCAGTAGCACAAAATTCGTCGTTCGGCTGGCTTGTATTCGGCGCTGCATGCAAAGCAAAAGAATACAGCGTTCGCATCCATACAACTCGCTTGGCGAACACAAATGATAACGATGACAATGAAGATTTAAATATAGCATTGAAACGTTTCTGGGAGAGTGAAGAAGTGAATTTAAAGCCAATCATGAGCGAAGAACATGAGAAATGCGTAAAGTTGTGCAATGAAACGACGATTCGATTGCCAAGTGGCCAAGTGCAAGTGTCTCTCCCATTTAACATGGATCGCAATAATGAAAACTTTCTCGGTGACTCTCGTAAGATGGCATTACGACGTTTTTTTCACTTAGAAAAGAAATTTGAAAAGGATGCAACTTACTATGAACGATATAAAGCCGATATGTTGAATTATCTTGAGTGCAACCACATGAGCTTAAGCAAATCACCATCTAACGAGGGTTACTACGTGCCACATCACGCCGTAACTCGAGAAGAAAGCACCACAACGAAACAGCGCACTGTCTA
>NW_022595788.1:0-1560 GCF_009176505.1 Sitodiplosis mosellana | reverse complement strand
CAGTCATTTTGAGTGGTAAATCCACGCACAAGAGCGTCACTCCATTTCAACCTCGTCTAGAGGTTTTTCATCTGATATCACTAATTTTGTAAGGCAATTATTTTCGGGAAAATACACTTTTGCCAGAAATATGTCTATTTTAAGGTCTTATCATTGGGAAATTGTAATTTTTCGGGTAAAACATTTGCATCCACATTTCACAAGTTTTGTAAATAGCAAATTTCCACTTTCATTAAAAAAGTCCCCTTATTGGACATTGTGAAATGTGATTAAATTTCAAAATATCCATTAAAAGAGATTTGAAGAAATTTTAGACCCATTACTTTTTTGAAACATATTAATTTACAACCACCAAAGCTCTGGAAAGTGCATTTTTTATGTATCCCCCGAACAAAAGTTCAATTTCATACATTCAGATGCCAAAATGCCGATTTATGACCAAAATGACAACGAAATGGATATTCAAGTGTTGGTAGACTCCCATTATTTTCAGGAAAAATAGCAGTTTTCTAAGACAAAAACGACGTCAGAGGTGTATTTCACGTGTTTTTCGAACAAAAATATCATTTTCAGTGAAAATAGAGCAAGTTGAAAGATTCGCTTCAATCCGACCTATTTTTCGACCATGAAATTCCCTCAGATCGCTTTGTGACCACTTTTAATCGATCGCTTGTCGGAAATTGAGCGGATATGGTCTTTCGTGAGCCTTTTTCAGCCAGTAGATGCGTATTTTTGGCAGCAATTTCATCGTAGAATGCGACTCTTCGTACAAATTCCGTTCATTGATGAATTGCCTATGCCCAGAACTTCGAAATACGAATTTTCCCGGATATGTGGCATATGCCATTTTGTTGGTATGGTGGCCGGCTTCAAACGCTCAGTTTTTGGTAAAACATTCGGCTGATTTTTGAGAAATCGCGTTTGGTGTGAAATTTAAGGGGGTCGATTTTTCATAAAAATCGACTTTTTTCTTTTATATCACACAAACATTGGCATGTGTGTATGGAACTTTTTGAAGGTCTTCTCAAACAATTACGAGCTGACTTTGCCCGATGGGTGTCTGAGTTGATCTAGTGTGCGAAATAAATACTTGAAAAAATCGTATACATGCAGGCTAGTGAAGCCATAGCCAGCTCTCCTGTAATGCAAATGTCAATCTGAGGACGGGTTTCGATGTGGCCTGACACCAGCTACAGCTTAGGCATATCGGCACCGGAATCTGTGGGGGTCAAAAAGTTTCCGGACGCACATCCAAATCAATACTTTCATAGAAAATCAAGATCAAACTGCCAATGCCCATAACTTTTTCGTGTTTGGACCAATCGGGGCACTTAGACCAGCGTTGGAAAGGTGGCGAGGAGGAGCTTCTCTTGAACACCTCAGACCACCCCCTGGGTACCCCCTTCGTAAGATATGGGTATAGATTTGAAAATTTATCGAAATTTTCCAACCGCTATATTTTTGCCTAGACCACACTTTGAGCATAGGGGATAAGGTGTTTCCGACTATTTGGGCCAAGACCTTTCCAACGGTACCTAACATGCCGGGGCCCAAATAGTG
>NW_022595787.1:0-1984 GCF_009176505.1 Sitodiplosis mosellana | reverse complement strand
ATTTGGCCGGCCTTTGCCACTTTTTGGCCATTAAAAACTGGCGCAATCTAATCATACGATATCATGTTTATTCGGACACGCCACGTGTAATTTATTAGAAAGATTTCGAAACAAATGGATTGACAACTTTTAAACAACCAAAAAAATATATAAGTTTTGGAATGATTTTTTTGTATCGTTCTACTGAATTTCAAATAATGCAAATGATTTTAATTTCAGCTCACTCAACAGTATCACAGTATGATATACTTTTCAGCACAAATGGCAGTTGATACCTTCCTCTTCATTAGTGGTCTATTGATTTCAAGCAGTTTGTTGAAACATCTTACGAAAACGTATGCAAAGGATCAAATTACATTCTCACAATATTATGCAAACGACTTTTGTATTTCAGTAATGGGAAAATGAATGTTCCTCGTCTATATTTGCATCGTTATTTGCGGCTGACACCACTGTTGGGCTTTTTGATTTTATTCAATATATCTTTACTCAAATTCCTCGGAAGTGGTCCAATCTGGCCAATTATGATGAAATCATTCCCAAAGTGTGAACGCTACTGGTGGTCAGCCTTGTTATACATTCAGAACTATGTTAATAGGAACCAAGTGGTTAGTATCGTGTAAAAACCATAAATAAAGTAAGTAAAGTTGATGATATTCTAGTAAAGCCATACACGTTTGAAAAAAGTTGCCGAAAAGTACAATGATTCAATGAGTTGGAATTGAGATGGCATTAACTGCTATGTGTCAAATGACTTATATTTGAAATGTATTGTAGCACTTTCCCTATGGTAAAAACAAATAATGTACGGATTCTCATTAGCAAATGGATGTATCCATCCATAGATACCTATGGATTTTGGATTTTGGATTGAATCAGGGAACTGATAAGTTCATTGCGTACGCTTATTAGTGTTTTGCAATATAACCCGATTTGCGTTGGTGATATCAACGCTAGTAGTTGTTTTATTAGAAGGCGCGCAGAATGTGTTGAAAATTCGTGCTGCAATCTTTGTAGAATTTTAAAATATTGTTGATTTATTTTTTTGCAAACTTCGCCCGGTTCTATGGGTGACTTCGCAAAGTGTTTTTTGCGTTGGTTTGACAGGGAAACGCATTCGTACAAAAAGTGTTTAGCTGTTTCCATATTTTGCCCGCATAGATCACAGTCCGGGTCATTTCTAATGCCCAGACGTGCAAGATGTTGATTCAGCTTGCAATGGCCAGTGATGAGCCCTGTTATTATGCGGATGTCATTTTTGCTCATCTCAATGAGTTGGTCGGATACACGGCCTGAGACAGTTTGTATGAAGCATTTGGTGTGCTCGCATCTACTTGTGCCTCTCCACGCGGAGATGGTTTGATCACATAACCACGTGTCGTTCATTGTTTTGATCAGCGGCTGCTCGATTGCTATAAGGGGTTCGGGACCAAATGATTGTTCCGTCGCTGGGTATTTTGCAATCTTGTCGGCCTTTTTATTACCGTATATACCGCTATGTGCTGGCAGCCAGATATGGGTGACCTCGTTTGAGCATGAGAGTTGCTCTAGAAGTTGCACACACTCAAGGGTCAATTCACTATTTATTGTAGCACTTTTCAATGCGTTTAAAGCACCAATGCTGTCACTATAAATCTGGATTGGCCCCCTGAGCTTGTTCCTAATGGCATGTATACAACAAGCATGTATTGCGGCTAGTTCTGTTTGTGTTATTTTGGCATACTTTCCGCACTGTCCATGGATGACTGTGTAGTCGCGCATGTATAAAGCGCCATAACCGCTACAATCCTTCTTCACAGAGCCATCTGTGAAGTAGACGTGCGCATAGTAATTGATTTTACACAATTTATTTGTCCAATCAGATACCTAGAGATTGGATGTTAAACGCTGAACTATTTATTGACATTTTTATGCATTGTTTCAGTGTGGCGGTGTCGCTTGGTATTTATCTCTTGATATGCAACTGTTTCTGATTTCACCAGCA
>NW_022595786.1:0-13865 GCF_009176505.1 Sitodiplosis mosellana | reverse complement strand
CTTTTAACGTTAAAAATGACTAAATTGCGTTACATAAATGTTTCTTGGGTAGCTTATTGAAAATGGAGAGAAAAACTATTTATAAATTTAATACGGGTAATGATCTACCGAAAGAAGGTAATTTTGTTGCCTTGTGTGCCATAGCCATATTTGCACAATTTTATTTTGCATAATCAAAACTATTTTATTCATTTCAAAATCCAAATATTATTGTTTCACCACACAACACGATAATGCCTTACAATTACACTGCATTGAATCAATGCAGTTCCGGGCTGGAATTCTAAGTCATTCCACCGAAATCGTTCGGAACTATTTTTTTTCGTATGTAAGACTATATTGGAGTGAAAGAGAGAGATTCCACAATTTTTCACCGTTCCATCGGAATTATTCCGATAATTCAAGGAAGAGTGAAATGTGTGAGAAATAATGATGGAACGCTGAAAAATAGTGGAATCTCTCTCTTTCACTCCAATATGGTCTTAGGTACGAAAAAAATAATTCCGAACGAACTTGGTGGAATGACTTAGAATTCCAGCCCCGAATTCTTCAATCAAACCAATGAAAAATACTTATTTGCGCCGTATTTATGCGCCAAATAAAATTGAAAACGCAAAAATCAAACATGGCTTCTCAAGCTGAAAAATGCATCATTAACAGAATAATCAAAAAAATATAACAAAGAACCAATATGCGAAAGAATGCATGTAAAACACGTTGCACGTTACATGAACTCGTTATTATTGTTACGTTTGACAAATCAAGTACATTGCATGGAAATCATTTCATCATGAATCAAAATACGTTGCAAAGTTTGCTTTCGTCAAAACATTTTGTGGAATTTGAGAAAACTGTATGTGTTCGTTGCCAAAATATACAAAAACATACAATTCTGTTACACCCTGTATATAAACCCAAATATCGCTCTTGCGATATTAACAGAATTAGATTCGCATTCGTTCATGTTTCCTTCTAATTTCAACTATGGAGAAAGCTTGCAAACCATTTTTACATCAACAGTATTCGTTAGACTGTCCCAAAAACGGCTCATATGAAAATGGGCCAAAAACCTTCGAAATATTCATCAATATTTGCGATAAATCCATAGAAATATTTATGAAATATGTTCGAAATATTTACAAAATGGCCAAAAATCGCCAAAATATTTACGAAAAAAATGTCAATAAGAAAAAATGGAAAATAAAAACAATCCAAAAATTTTGTTTTTTTGAAAAATAATTGAAAATTTTCACAAAAAAAATAGCGAAATTCTCAAAATATTCAAGAAAAACTCTAAAAATCTTAAAATATTTCAAAATAAATATAATATTTATTCATAACAAAATCGTCTAAAATATTTAAATAAATATTTTTGTTAGCCTTAGTTATAAGTAAGCTCCCGCAATGCAATTATTTGAACACCTTGCTCTGAATTCATCTGTTTGCGTTAAAAAAATTGTGATTTTGATAGTGCGACAGCATATCAAACTCAATGTCTATATGGTCGCAATCGGTTGGACCATTGTTTTGACTGTTGGGTCGATAGATTGGTTTACCGTAAGTGCCGTAGCTGAGTTTTGAGGTGTGCAAGTCTAGATTTAATGCATTTTTATACCATTAATTAAGCCGTTTTTATAAAAAAAATTGCGCCATACAGTCATCTGCATGATATTCACTTTAAAACATGTTTGTAATGGACCAAATGAGGGCCTGAGAGTGAATATGACAACAAAAGGTTGAGCGTAAAAGTGACCCAACTCGATACAAAACAGCGTGACGGTAGCATGTGTTTTGTATGGAGTTAGGTCACTTTTACGCTCAACTTTTTGTTGGTCTCTTTCACTCTCAGGCCCTCAAATTACAACATCCAATAAGGTTTGACCAATTCCAAGCGTATTTGTGTGTTTTATTTAAAAATAGAGCGCAGCTCTGTGCATCACGCTGCATGTTTAGTTTTCATATTGCAAAAAAGTTCGTTTTTCATTCATACGAATGAATAACGAACTGTCCTTTCATTTTTGTCCATGACTGTATATGCTAAATGGGTTAGAAGAATTACTCTTAACCTGATACATTTTTATTTTATTAACTTTTTCATTGATTCATGACACAATAATGCATATTTTTGGTTTCCATAATTTTAATGTTGATATTGTGTGAGTGACAAAAACACCTGTTCAAGTGAAGATTGACTGATTGAATAATCTTCAATTGGTAATGTTTCTTTCGCTTGATTCATTAGGCCAAACATAGACGACCACTTCAGATCGGATGTTGATACCGAAAATTTCAAGATTCCTTGGTATTCGTCGCTGTGAAAATGTAAGAAGTTTGAACATTTCGACTTTTTAGAAACACTAAGCGAATATTTACCTCAAATCAGATCCGGGAAAGTTTTGTTTGATGTAATCTTTGATATTGGATATTTGATGATGTTGTGTTTCAGAATCGATTCCAGCGGTTTCCAGCATTTTGATTGTTATCCAAAATCCTTTGGAGAATTTGTTTTTCAAATGTTGCGTTGAGCCCAGGCATTTGAATTCTCCGTTAACCATGATTGCCAGGCGAGTACAAAGAGCCTCGCATTCATCCATACTATGCGATGATAGAACGATCGCTTTTCCTGTAAGACGAACTTTCGAGAGTAAGCTCCACACCTTTCGTTTAGCAGCTGGGTCCATGCCAGTCGTCGGTTCATCTGGAGATGTTTCATGTGAATTACAATGTTGGTTTCATTCGAATAATATTTAATTTGTTTATTTTTTTACTCATTATAAAATAAACGATTACCCAAATAAACCACAGCCGGATTTCCAATCAACGCAAGAGCGGTACTTAGTTTCCTTTTATTTCCGCCCGAATATTCTCGAATCTTTTTGTTGATATGCACTTTAAAGGTCAATTCGTTGGCAAGACGGTCTTTCAAAATTGGCACATCTGAGTATCGAACACCTCGCAGAAGTGCAAAGATCTCAAGCGTTTCAGATCCAGTCAGATCATCGAGCAAAGCATCAAACTGAGGACAATATCCAATGATTTTTCTTACTTGCATCATATTCGTTTTCAATCGAACGCCTTGCACAAACGCTTCTCCACTTGATATTTGCTCTTCGCCCGTTAACATTTTGAAGGTTGATGTCTTACCTGCGCCGTTCTCCCCAAGTAGACCAAAACATTCAGCTCTATCGATGGAAAATGGGCAATTGATTCATTGATTCAATAGATTAACCGTTGAATATAATTTTTTTTATGATTTGTATATACCTCTTGATTGCGACGGATATTTGGTTCACGGCCAACAATTCACCATATGACTTCATTAGCTTTTGTAAAACTAAATTATTCACTTGTAAATCATTGGGAGTCATGGCATGTATTTTTTGTGTCTCTTCTTTGATATCATCATCAATGTCATCATTTTCTGCGGCTGACTCTTTTTTAGAATTGTTGCATCTCATGCAACAAAAAATTCTTGGAAACACACGGAACTCAATTAGAAAAAGAGTTGCGAAGAATACGATGCCAGTTATGATCATAAAAAATAAATAGAAACCAATTCCTGGTTCCTTCCAAGCATAAACGTTTTCTTCTGAAAATGTGAAAAATTCATTAAAATAAGAAAGTAGAAATTTGAAGTAGTCATTTACTATTTTTATCTAAACTTGATAGGCATTTGTCAAGCGCGTAATGTGGCAAAAAAATAAAAATTGACCGAACTAAGTGTGTTTCACTATCGTTGGAGTTCCGAACTAAGTGTGTTTCACTATCGTTGGAGTCCACAGTGAGAGAAAAAATGATGAATTGCAGCACAAAGTCTATATGAGGATCAAAAGTAAGTTTCAAGATTTAAATTCGTAACAAAAAAGAAAATAATCTACTTATTATTGGTAGCGACATCATCCAAACGAATCCAATGGCTGAATTTGAGAAAAGAAATGAAAATAAATACATCATGGGTAGTGCTGCAACTCCAAATACAGTAAGAACAGTCATTATGGGCCAAAGATCGTTTCCCGACCATCCCTCTTTTCCGCACGCAGCCAATGTTATGATCACAATGGCTGTTGTCAACATATACGTGATAAAATCAAACAGAAACGACGTCAGCCAAAACGTGCATACACTCACTCCGCTAACCATTTGTAAGAGCTTCGCTTTTGTAACTCGCTCTCTTATGTGGAAAATGATATAGAAACATGATACAAAAGCCATTCCAAATGAAAGTATGGTCACTAGTGGTTCAAATAGTTTAGGCATTTGATAGATTGTTCTTGAGCCGTTTCTGCGTGCCACCGGAAAGTCGGTAACTTGTATATTATGGTTGATTCCTAGTGCCGTTTTGACCATTGCATTATGCATTAAACTAAGTGATAACGCTGATGTGTCAAATCGTTTACCAATGAACCATGCTAGAATTTCACAATTTTCTCCGATCGACATGCCAGCCAAATAACGTGAATTGACCTCAGGTAGATTCGTTTTTGCTTTTTCGAGATAGCGCGTTTGTATATCTTCACTGAACTCGTCTAATACAGCATCAGGGCTTTGATTCTTGAAACTATCGCGATATTGTGAGAAAATGCTAAAAACATAATGGATCAGTTGTAGTCATAACATTACGTCTTATTTTAATTTGACTTACCTTTCAATTACGGTTGTATTACATGCCGTCGGTCGCTGAAGCATAGTAACAGTTTTTCCATATCGGTCCAATAATATTGCAGATGTAGTAGTTTGTTCGTCTTCAGTTGATTGTTCAGAGGTAGTTAAGATAATTGCTACGATTAAAGTCACGGGAATTAGGTTTTGCAATAAAACGGTTATCCAGCTACGTATCCAGCAGAAAAATCGTTTTCTGAGCATGGCGTGCCACTGATTCACATGTAGCATGAAGCCACGTAACAATGGGGCTGTGCCGGATAGTGACTCAAAGTCAGCTCCAATATCGCTCGAATTCAAGGCCTCGATATCACCTGATTCGGACGCTACCTTCAAGAAAACCTCCTCAAGCGGTGTCAACGATACACCAAAACTGTTCAGATTCAATTCATTCTGTTTTTCCTCCAAGCATTGAAACATTTCTTCAAATTTGTTCACATAGTCCACAGGTAAAATGTACGTCAGTTCACCCGCCACTTCTTTGTGTAGTCCAATATTTGGGATGAATGTTCGTAGGAGCTCAGTGATTTTCCCTGAATTGCATCCATTATTCTTTACACAAACTAAGCGATAGCCACTGCCGAATCGTTTCTTCAAGAAAAATGGTGTTCCATAGCACTTAAGCTCTCCATCGGCCATTATCGCGACACGGTCACCAAGAACATCGGCTTCGTCCATGAAATGCGTCGTCATCAATATAGTTCGTCCTTTTTTCTCATTCAGTAACAAATCCCAAAGATGGCGCCGAGCAGCTGGGTCCATGCCACTGGTCGGCTCATCCAAAAACACCACCTTTGATTCACCGCACAGCGCGAGTGCGACAGACAGTTTTCGTTTCATTCCACCCGACAGATCTTTTGAACGTTTATCAATCATTGATTCCATTTCCAACTGCGCAGTATATCGGTCAACTTCATTTTGTACCTCTGATTTGCTCATACCTTTCAGTCGAGCGTAAAATTCCATATGCTCGCGCACAGTTAATTCATCGAACAAGATGTTGTGTTGCGGACAAAGTCCAATTGAGCTTCTGGCTTTTTGAATATTTTTTCGAATGTCGTATCCATTTATGATGGCAGATCCTGATGATGGTGGCAGCATACCCGTTAACATTAACATGGCTGTGGTCTTGCCAGCCCCGTTATGACCAAGTAGAACCGTAATTTGATCGTCAAATATATTTAGTGTCAAATGATTAACCGCCACTTTTTTGTTGGAATAGATTTTATGCAAGTGGTTAACTCTGACTCCCACATGATAGCCACTTGGGTCAGTTTCGATGTTTGGATTTGAGGAAATGGCATCGCTCTCTGTGCACGCGTCGAATGGTATGCCAAACCAGAATCGTTTTGTGAACGGAAAATACCATTTTTCGGGCACGCCATAATCGCCTGGCATCACTTTTTCCACATAAAGCGCTATCAAAAGGTGAAGGAGCGACGAAGCCAACATATACAACATAAGTATTCCGAGCGTTACATCGTCTTCGAACACTGTTGGTTTCCAAAAGTCAGCCCATTTCACACCTTCTTCAGTTATCTCAAACTGACAAATCAATTGAATGCCATGCGCAATCGCAGTATTGAACGAAATACACGCGATTAGCTTTGATGTATACGTCGTTCGTGAAAACCAAAATGGAATGTATAAAACAAACCAAACAATGCAAGTTGCAATTGCCGCTATATTTGCCTTGGTGAACAGTTCACTCATCATGAAGCAAAAAGTTGTTGTGGAGATAGCGTAGACAAAAAGAAAAACCCATAACACTGTGAAGTCCGCATATAGTGAAATCTGTACGAAATGATTTTTGATTAGTTCAATGGAAAATTGAAGAATAAATTCAAATACCTTTAGAATTGCAGCAATCATCGTAATATTGATGAGCATAAAGAACATTGTTCGCACAAACCAACTGGTCCAGTGGAGCCAACTCTGTAGTCCCATAATTTTCATCACTTCCTTTAATTGCTTCTCTTTTTCGGCATTAATGTAAATCACCGTGTTTATTGTAAGAAAAACTAGACTAAACAGTGTGAGAATAGCGAGTACATTTCCTAGCAAATTAGCATTATCTAAAAGAACTATATCAACTCTATCTGGATATCGAGACATTGAAATATTTGGAAATACTGTTTCGCTTTTGTGTTTCAATTGGATGAAAGATCTTGCAATAGCATCTTGCACTGAAAGGAATCCTTGTTTCAGATAAAACTGAATGTCATTACCGCTGTCTCTGGGGAAATGGGGAACTCTCAAGCTGTAAATGAGCTCGTTTGGAAGCTCTTGAATATTCTGTAAATGAACATAATATTATAATTCAGATGGTTGTGTGAAGAATGAAAATACATTACATTTGAATGATCGAATTCAATGCCTGCTAAAAATCCACGTCTGACAATAGCATCTTCTATTTGCTCCGAAGTATCAACAGACACAAATCCTTCTAAATTTAGCATTTCAACTGTTTCATTTAGTAATTTTTCCAGAAAAACGTTTTTTGGTCGGTATACCAATTTCCATTCCTTTACATCTTCTGGCCCTTGTGAATCTCTACAATCATAAAAGTAGAATTATAACAGTTCCCAACTAATTAGTATTCATATTCTGCCTTTCAATTTAAATTTCTTATATTTGTCAGTGCAAAACTCCCCACCATCAAAAAACATACAAAATCTAACCTGTATATCTCTATCGGACGAGGATAGTTAGGGATAGGTTTGGGCTGAATGTTTCTAGAATACAAAGACGGTAGGAACCAGAATGATGCAGTCGAGGCAATTATTATTAAAATTTCGAAAATGGTCCGAATTTTGTGCCTGATTTGAATCAAAAAATTCTTCCACATTAAAAGCCGAAATTTGTCAAAATTGGTTGCCGATTTTTTATTTTTGCCAGGCGGCTCCAAATTCCTGTTCGTCACCATTTCGTTCGAATTACCAAACTGGAGTGAAATTAGATCCTTAAGGTCAGATGAATTGATTTTTCAATAATATTTTCGAACTGAAACAATCTGTTTGTCTTGATATTTTTATTTTTTAAGAAATTGTTTTGCTTGTTTGCGAACAAATTAACCACAATGTCCGAAAAAAACCTTTGCCAATCTTTGCAACTTTTTTTTTCAACGAAAATTTCTAAGTAACTGATTTCGATCGAAAAAAATTGAGCAATAAAGCAAAGGACACTCAATTGAAATCTCAATCAAAGTAATCAGAAGTTTCGAAGGTTTAAAGAATATTTCGTTCAAAATATGCGCCACTTCCAATGGAACACACTGTTCTACAGCGTATACGAGTGAGAGTGGATGTCATCAGAAAATGGGAAAATCTGAATGAAAAAAGATGACGTTTCTCACTGGTTTTGCACAGTAGTTTCAAAGTTCGGAATTTGATACATCTTCCCATTTGATGAGTAATTATTGTTTTTTTCGCGGAGTGGTTCCGAGATAATGGAAGTGCTCCAAATAAAATGGAAAAACAATAATTTTCAAGAATTTCACTGAGAGTTTGTTAATAGATAACCACTCCCGAAGCGTTTCTTTAGAAAAAATGGTGTTTTGATTTACCTTAGCTCCCTTCGAACATCATTGCAATGCGATCGCCGAATACATCTGCTTCGTCCATGAAACGTGTGGTCAATAATATTTTGATCGACTCTTCTCCACATTCTGTAAAAGATCTCAAAGTACATGTCACGCCGTTGAGTCCATATGTCTATCGCAGAAAAAACTTCGTGGAATTGCAACAAAAAATGTTGGCAACGGAAAGTTTTCGTTTCGTTCAACCTGATAAAGATTCTTATAACGCGTTTCTCTTGGGTTTCATTTCTGATTATGTTATTTGTTAGACTCAACTGTACCACATGAATTGTTCTTCCATCACTGGACGAAACTTTTTCTAAAAGAGACCTAGGCTCTATATCATATCATTCGTTAGAAAAATATCGGAAACCGTTCAGTCAGTCGACTCACCAACAAAATATACGTAATTTATTTGGACAGTCTTTACTACGCAATAAATGTGAAAAGTTATGTCTGTATTGTGTGTAGCTTATGCTTTAAGACTCTTTTTGAACGATTTGAAGAAAAGGTGACGAATACATCAATAGCGCGTTGTGTCGAATCGAGTCACAACATAGGATGTTAAAATAACTGAATTTACAAAACTATAAAATCAAGTTCTAATTAATTTATCAATACGTAATGGCATTTGAAGAATTGTTGATGATAAATATGATTCTACTGCAAATAAAGTTGGTTAGGGAATTTCTGCACATATATTAGAACTAGCTAAACTAAAACCACACCAACAAATTATAGCAGCAAAATAGAAACAAGCCATCAATTTGAAATATAAGAAACGTTGAATGTTTGAAATTCCAATACTTTTTCAACGGAAGATTTTTATTTCGTTTTATTTCGTTGCTGTTTTGCAAGCACAACATAAGCATACACACAACATGCGACACGAGGCAAAAGAATCCGATCTGTCAACACGGAATGAAATATGCCATCGAAGCGAAAACGAGCAAATGAGGGAAAGAAAAAGAGAGAAAAGAGTTAAGGTAAAAGTGAGAAAGAAATGCAAGAGTTGATTCGCGTACTGTATGAGTGTTGCTCGTGCCATAAATACAGGTACCATCGTATTGTGACCAGTTTTTCACTAATACAAAGGCGCATCCATCGTCTCTATCACTCTCATCATAATTTATCGTAGCACGCAGAACAACCATGCCCTAGTGTCAAGTGTCAATGATTGATACCTTACCGCATATTTTTACAACAAAAATCTATTCGGAACCAAATTTAATTGTAAAACAATGTGTGAAATAATTAACTTTGTGCAATAAATAAATGAAATAAACTATCGCTCATATATTGTTATCTAAATTATGCTTAGAACTACACCAAGAGTGTATTGTGACTAAATATATCGTGATATAGATAAGAACCATTTGATCGATTTCAAGACAAAAAAAGAGAGGAAAAAACTAATTTATCGGACTTTTTTTGCTTGTAAATATTTGAAATAGCATTGAAATTGAAATTGATTTTTGAAACGGATTTTGCGTGTATTCGTGTCTTTATGATTTAACTGATTCTAAATTCTTCATTCGTTCGATTAGTGAAACAATCAACACCACAGTTTTATATGATGTGCAGTCACCGCACAATTCAGTGTAACAAATAATGAAGTGAATGTTTGATGGAGTGAGCCTTTAGTGAATTGACTACGCGAATGATTATTTGTGTTTAAATTATAAAACGGTTTTGAATTTCGAAACATAAAATACACTTTATCCAAGTGTCATTCAATTAAACTCTCGTGAATATTCTGCATTGAAATGTATGTGAATGGAATCAAAATACAATGGACTCTCGATTATCCGTCACCTCTGCTAGGGGGAAAGAACGACTTGACGTATTTGCCGTATTCACGTCCATTTGCAAGCATTTGCATAGCGATCCTCAATGTTATTGTTGTTGTTTTCATGTTGCTTCGTCTCGTTCGTAGTGATCAGTGCTTGCTGAGCACAAATAAGAATGGCAAATACGCATACATCTTCTAGCATTCGTTTGTCGTATTTGCACGCATTTGCACGTTTTGTTAGGCATTGGAAATAATTCCATGTTATCTTTGAATTTGTGTCGTTCTTTCCCCCTAGCACCTCTGTTAACCGTCACGCCTTGCCGAAGTGAGATTTCTAAAAATCTTTTCTCGTATCTAACAAATGGCACCCATAGAACATGAGAACAACTTATGAGTTCCATGAGACTGAATAAAATATTGAGTTAATATGTTTCAAAATGTTAGTGTGTCGCTAAGCGTTGTGCCCGCTTAATGTGTTGGCTTGTGTTTTTTTGTTGTCACTTTTCTCTGTCGCACACTCACATTTTGTGCCTTCTTTGGTCTCGAACCAAGCCTAGACGTGCTCTTTCATTCTTCCTCTTTCACCACTAATGCTATCTCCCTGTTTGCAACGGCAGACAAACTAAATCATCGGTTTTTGGCATTGCGTTCTCTCAATTATAATTTGAATTTAATTTAATTTCGTTCATATTCATGAAATTATAACGGTACTTGCATGCCTAATCACAGACAAACACGCAGGATCATAACCCTCCGTGAGAACCATCCAATTTTTCCTCCTGTTTCCAAGCTCGCTCCCCGGGCTCCTCTATTCCACCATTCCTCTCTCTCTCTCTCTCTCTCTAACTTCCCTACACCGAGTTTTCCCAACATACAGTGAGCCACCGCCAAATTTTTGTCATTCACCGTGTTCCGTTCGGTTTTCGTGTCAAAAATTCACTATGTCGCTATCGAAGTGAAAATAATGAGGCATTTTTGATAAACTATTCGCGAACGCGTCCGCGCGCGCGCATCTCAGCTTATTTCAAAAGAGGCAATGAGATATCAAATATTCTCAGATTAAGACAGTCAAGGATTCGCATGATTCGGCAAGATGATGATAACGATGTTGGAAAATAATGAAATTGCTACATGTTAAATTGCAGATTGATTTCAATCGTCAAAAATACTGTAGTACAGCGTGCAAGAAATATTATTTTTGTCTGGAAATTGATGAAAAGGAATGTGAGCATGTACTCCAAAATTAAACCTTAAATTGTAAGGGAAGTACACGTTTCAGTGTTGGGATTACACCTCATTAGGGGAATCGTTTGTTACTATCCCAATTTGTGGTGATGATTTTCGCTTCACAAAAAAAATGTACATCGCAGTCGACTATGATAACGGCACAGGGAGGCTCGTTTCAATTATTCAATGTTTTAACTCGAGTTCAACCTTATTAGTAGGTGTAATCCAGACACATAATTTCGAACGATATATTCCGTTCGGTAACGACACTCCAGTAACCACATTCAAGTGAAACAAGTAAATACTAGCCAGCGCGAAATTGAATAAAACAGCAGAAAAAAACTGACTGAAAATGTGAATAGCTGTCATTTGAGCAGCAACAAAAACAACAACACAACATCAAGTTGCTTAGGAAAAAAATTGCCTATCAACAAACATCATCACGACTGCAAGCATAAGCACAAAAAACGTCTTCATTAAATGTCATAATTCATTACATGACAAAATATCACACAAAAAAACACAAAATGATCACCTTTTTAATTGATCGATTGCGAGTGGATTCATTTTCTGACCGATATTTTTAATAATAATAATGGAAATAATGCGAAAAAACTGCACATGAATCATCGACGTGAATGAAGTTATTGTGTATTTATTCGATAATCTGCAAGCTTTCTCTCTGTCTCACTTGGGCTCTAGCCATTAGATTTCTCAGTATCTCCGTGCTGTCAAAATAATAATATGGAAGTTTTCATTGGTTGGGCTTATTTTATAAAAACTTCGATTATCCGTCGAGGTATAATTGAGGTTCCACTGTACGAATGGTTTTTTTTTACTGAAACATCGACATTTAGCTTCTACTTTTCTGCACCGTCACTGATTTGGACAATATTTAAAGATGAATAATTTTCTGACTAGAATTTAATAAACTAAAAAGAAACAGACACTTGATTTCTTCCGAAAATTGAAAATTGGTTTGAAACGCACAAACAATTTGGTCATTGAAAAACTGGAAAAAAATGCATACATCTAGAAATAATGAGAGAGAATACAAACTTAATTTGGAAGATAAACAACACGATTTATTATCGGATGCTCGGCGAAATAGAGTCAAAGATATCGACGCTGCCTTGTCTGATGGAAAAATGAAATTGAATGTTAATTTTCAAAATGGACGTGGCTCTACATTTTGCTGTTAAGTATGGTCACAAAGGAGTTGTAGATATACTGCTCAAATATGGAGCAGATATTATCATTCAAAAATTTTGAATCAAAATGACGCGAGAAAGTCTCCATTAGATTTGGCCAAGGATCATTCGAAAATGAATCCGAATGATGATATACTGAAACAAATAGAAAGAAATAAAAGAATTTCAAATGATGAAGAAAAAACTGTGACACATTCACCAAAAAATGAACAACACAATCAAAGTGGAAGAAGTGGTCCCTCGGAGCCCGAAGCAGAACTTATTTCAAGTCCCAGCTCAAGCTCTCTGAATAACACTGACAATACGTATTATTCAACCAGTTCGACCATGCAAGAGTTTGTATTCCAGCTCATGCTCATCATGTTTTTTGCACAGCGCGCGAGAAAAATGGGCCACAAATTCCGACTCGCAACCGAAAGTTCGACGATGTTGTGATGGTGCACACCGTGGGAGACGAACGATTTTGGAGCTTTGTCCAAGCGAAACATAAACGCGGTGAAGATGCAAAAGTCGAGAGCTGCGACTTACAAGCACCGTGCGATTCCGCTCCATTTAATATCACGAAATATTTCTTATCTTTCATTAAAATTAAAAATAATTTGAGTTTTAAGGGAAAGAGACTAAACAACTTTGCGATTGTCACGAATGCAAACTTCAATTTTAAAGTTGAAGTAAAAGAGAAGCCTGACTGACTGAGAATTATATATGTACAACAGATTTGATCGTTTTCATCTTAGAATCAATTGAGAAATCAGAACCGTTGTGCAACATTTTCAATTGTAAATGTCACTTGAAATCTTCAAACTATTCATTAGCTCTAGAAATATGCACGATATAATAATCATTTTGTTTATAATGTCATTGGAACTTCTTCTCATTTTGTCCAAGAAAAATGCATTGAAAATGGTCCGTTCCATTTTTTGTTTGTTTATATATTCGTATAAAAAACTTTCGAAGCAAAAACATTTTGCTTCTCTTTGGAGATTTCCCTTTCTGTCTCCAATTCGTAAAACAGCAGTTTTGACGCAGCAACCGTCACGCCATGCAAATGTGGTGTTCAAAGGATGAAACATTGACGCCGAACGATTCGTTTTGCAAATGTCACTCAGCACAGCGGCTCATTGGTGTAGGAACATTGACAAGAAATTGGCGCACATTTTTTTGAGTGAACATTCAACGAAAAAAGGCAATTTTTTTGCGGAATAGTTGCTTTAATTGCGAGACCAAAACCCTTTTACAGGTATGTACGGCTAAGAATAGAGTTTTTGCACAAATTAAATTGTGGATTATTTTGGAAATTGTTGTGAAATTGTTGTTTCGTCATACCGGTTCACATTTTCATGTAATGACGTATGTTCAAAGCGGGAAAAATCGCAATATTCTAGACCGATTGCATTGA
>NW_022595785.1:0-4752 GCF_009176505.1 Sitodiplosis mosellana | reverse complement strand
GAAAAAAACGATTTCAAATTTTAAAGGATCCTTTAGTGAGCACTTGGCCTTAATATCGTTAGAATTTTTACTTTTCTACAGGAAATTTCAACGAAAATTGAGGACCAAAATCCAAACTTGTGCAAATGCGATCAATATGAAACTTTCAGAATCTTATTTTTTCTCCAACAAATGAAACCCCAGAAAGTTTGAAGCCAATCAGAATCAATTTACGGGTACCTCCCAAAATGTCCATTTTTTCAAGGTTCTTCTTAGGGCAAGTACCGCAGGGTAAAATGGCTCATCTTCGGAATTAAACTGAGTTTTTTGAATGCACAACTTCTAGGACTTCCAGATTTTGATTATCTCGATTATTATTTTAGTTATCGTGTTGACAAACAGCTACAACGACAACGACGACGACGGCACACGAACGGAAAAGTGTTTTCTACGCGTTTCATGAGTTTTTATGATGATCTAAACCATATTTGTGGAAAAAAAGATTTCGGGACCAATTCCTATACTTTCCTATATACAACCATAGCTGTTATAGGCACCCAATCGGTGCCGGCACTTAGATTTTGAGTGCCGCACCTAGTACAATCACAAAAAATAAATTTCGATAATTTATAATTTCATATTTTTTTCAGCAATATAAAATCGTATTATTTCTTTAAAACACTAGCAAATTTGAAAATTTTCAAAAATACTCAAGAATTATACTTTCAAAAAGAGCTCGGTGCCGCACCGATTCAAGTGCCCGCGCTTTTGCAGTGCCTATAACAGCTCTGTATATAACACTACTGTTCTTCGGGATAAATTTTACTCGGGATAATTTTTTTTGTTCCAAATACCAAAATTTCCAGCATAATTATTACTTATCTCTATGTAAATTGATGTTAAACTTTATTTCTGTTCTTATTGGTGCCATAGATTTGAAAAAATTTCCAGTACGAATGCTCTCACCCACTGCTATATATCATTGCGTACAGTAGGACAGTTTGCGTATCCATTCACGATATCGTTAATGAATACAGTTGATGCATTTACTCTCCTTCTTTCTAATGATATCTTATCCAGGGCTTCGAGTCGCTTGTTGTATTCGGTGATATTATTCGGTTTGACTGTTTTATTGTGCAAAAATTGACAATTGACTCTCCGATATTTATCCCTGGTATAAAAATAAATTACCAAATTTCGATATGACTGAATTTTTTTCATATTTATGGCACCAATAAGAACAGAAATAAAGTTTAACATCAATTTACATAGAGAAAAGTAATTGGGTAATTAAAGTAATGAACATTTCGGTATTTTTAACAAAAAAAAATTATCCCGAAGAACATAAATTGACTGTATGTGTACGGAAAAGTAATGAACTAGCTTCCATTTGATATCTCTCTCGTTACAATATTCTGTTAGTTCAGCTGACTTAGCTGTCAAAAGATTTTTATGTTCATGTACTGCTATAAAAATGTGAACTTCATAGCAGGACTATTTACCCATTATTTACCAAGTTTCCGCGAATTGGTCAAATTCATCTTCAAATCTGTAGCAATAAAGCTAAAATTCAAGTCATCCACAAAGGATGAAATTTTTTCATGGCCTATTTTAGGTAGTTCAGGCTCAAATGGGTAATTCTAAAATATAACCCATGGAACGAATGTTGTTTATGATTTTTTTCTCCCAGTAGGAAATGACCATATTTTTGCACTTTCACCATGTGAGGGTTAAGATCCCTTGGCCCACATTCTAGCCATGCTCGCCCATTATTAATGGCGAGACAAAATTAAAAGATAAATCAATGTTACACCCAATGATGCCGGATGGATTGTATCTTCATAATTTTAGGTATTGTGACGATTGTAGTGTGAAATATCAACAAACATATGGATTCTGACATATTATGAAATGTGACTATTTTTTTGTGAAAATTCAGTATAGTGTTCTTCAAATATTGTAAGATCAACTTCATATAATTCACTTTGCTACATCAAGCATCCATGGATAGCTCATATTTGTATATAAATGCTTCGAAAACACATTTCATATGAAAAATGTTCATTGCATCAAAACTTTTGTAAAATCATAAAGTACAGTGTCGAGTGTCGAAGACATAGATGTTTTGAGTGATTTTTTATCGAATAATTTTACATTGAAAATAGAACCCGATTCTCCGAAAAAATTTACTTTACAACAGTTTTCTGCTTCAGGAAGTGTGAATAACAATCGATGCGTTGTGAAATTCCATTGTCACTTGAACTAATTTTTTTTACGCCTAACGGCATGCAACCACATTTTATATTTAGTAAAATTTACGGATGATTTTATATGAAGAGAAAAAGCTGCACGCTATAACAATGTAAACAAAAAACTCAAGTTCCGAATCGACTGTGCGGTTAATTGCAATGTTCGAAAACGTTGAGATACAAATAATTTTTTTTTATTCTAGAATAATTGGAAATGATTAATTTCTCTACACAAATGCTAGTTAAATTCGAAACAGTTTCAACTTTGAAACATTACGGCAAGCCCTTCAATTTCTTATTAGTTTTTTTCGGGAACATGACACGCAAAAAGCAAGAGCATAACTTGTAATTTCTTTTTCTATAGGCAGAAAAGAAACAAGTAAAGTTGCGAGAAAAATTCACACAACTCAGAATTGTGCGGAAAAGACCCTAATTGCATTTTTCTCGTTAAAGGATAAGATAACAAACAGGGGATTTCAGGATTGTTTTAAAACATTGAAAGAACTACAAATATGCCGAAGACACCTAGTCGCTATCTCTTTTCAGTAACGAGAAAAATACAAAAACGTCTTTTCCGCTCAATGTCACTTTTTCTCGTAAATTTATTTGTTTCTTTTTTGCTCAATATTCTTTCCGTATCGGTTATGGAAAAAATTTAATTAAATATAATCAAGACAAAATCCCCTATATTTGATTAAATTAGAGCGGTGTTTTGTGATGGTTGACGGTATTGGGGCAGGAAAAAGCGGGAAATCAAAAGTTGTTGTTCATAAACACATTACAAACCAGATTTATGTTATCGCCTTTCTAGATTGAATTATTGGTTAATATCACATTCGACCATAGGACTAACAGACCAGACCAATTTTGCTTTGATTTATTGATGTAGAGGATGTAGCATCATCCAAGGAACGAGTCGATCATTGAGCATATTGCGCAAAAACATATTTATCGAAGGGAGAAAATTACTTGTAAGCACTCATACGAGGGAAATTTATATTTATTATATTCTGGAAGGAAATAAGTTCTATTACGATGTACTGGATAGTTGAAATGAAGTTGCGGGAATCTTATTCACACTCTCTGCATTCAAAATCTTATCATTGAGTAATAGAACGATATATTATATATATGTTTATCGAGAGATTTTCGCGATTTTCTTGGAACTGATAAGACCTTAGTGTCGTTGCCAAAATTGTGATACTCAAGGTCCTTCATATAAAATTATAACTTATCGGTTGCGCGCAAATCGCACATACACAAAAATCTAAATTCATCTCTGAACTCGTTTCTTATCATATTTGCGCTTTTCGCATTAAGGCTTCTTCATACTTCGGGATTTTGTCCACTGGATTTGATCACGGGAAATCTTAAGTGATTTTTTAATGTACATATTTTCTTCCAGGTGCATTTTAGAGCAAAATTTTCAAAGAATAATATATTTTTAGTGACTTGAAGAACATTTTATTATCAAGTTGAAATATTATATCATGCACCAGAAGGCTGCAATATCAATCCGAAGATCACTGCCTTTTTCCCGCTCGCGGAAAATTTTTCAATCAAAAAAGACGGAATTGTCCATCCTTTTGTGATTTTTTTAGGACGGACAATTTAGTTTTGTCCTGTCCGTTTCGGATTCCAGGACGGACAATTTCATTTCGTCCGTCCGTTTGGAATTTAAGGACGGCCAATTTTGTTTTTTCCTGTTTTTAATTTTGTTCGTTCATTTAGGATTTTTTTCGTCCGAAAAACACCCGAAAATTCAATTTTTGAAACATCTGATAAGCCATTATCACTTATTTTTCGACGGAGGATTCATTTCTGATATTTTTTTTATTTTTTTTGTTAAGAAATATCATAAAGGAGTGAAACGGACGTATACTTTGTCCGTCCGTCCTAAGTCCATAAATGGACAAACAAAATAAAATTGTCCGTCATGGAATCCAAAACGGACAGGACAAAACTAAATCCCAAACGGACGGACGAACATGGAAAATCCTATCCGCTTTCCGTCTTTTTGGCACCTTTAAGCATGATACACAAGCTTGTGTTGCTTCGAAATGATCTATGTGTTTTGCTCCTCGATGCATCGAATCAATTGTTTGCGAAATGGAGACGGCGAAAAAAATGTTCATAGCCATCAATACATGCGAATATTTCTTGAACCAAGGATAATATTGAAGCATGTCAGCCGGCGTTTGAAAGCTTAAAGTTAGACCGACAAAATGCAATTATAACCGACCAAATATTACAAGTACTTTATGAGATACAGCCGTGCAAGCGTGACAGCTTGTATCAAAATGTCACCATTCATTTGACATTTGAGGTTAGAACACAGAAATGGTAAATTATTTTTGCTTCGTGTCTTGGTCAAATTTACTCTATTCATCAAGAGCTACTGTTATGCTGAACATGTCAATACTAAAAACTAACTCCCTTAAAAAATAAACACTGAAGTACCACAATGCGGACTCCATTTAGTATACTCTTGTATGGACCATTTAGTATTAAATGACTTTTGGCT
>NW_022595784.1:0-3468 GCF_009176505.1 Sitodiplosis mosellana | reverse complement strand
CATCGTAATGTCAACACAGAGACAATGCTCGCGCGATGAATGCGCACTGAACAATGTAAAATTTGACTCGACGACCAAATGTTCCCAATGCCAACATGTTATCCATTTATCGTGCATTGGAATTTCGTTGAAAACATCCGAAATATCCGAATTCCATGCCAAAAATGTGTTGCCGAACCAATTGGCGTGCAAATGACGTCAGAGATGAACATGTCATTCAGCTCCGATGTAAAGTCAACACCGAAAGCCACCATGAAAACAGTAATGCACGAAGTGAAAATGCTCCGAAATCTGATTGAGGCCAATGGCGTTAAATTCGATTCAATTGAAAAAAAAGCCGATGATATTGTCAATCTCACCGAAAAAATAGCAACCACAACAAAACCGTCTATCCCAATGAAGAGTCAGCTGCCAAGCAGCACACCGAAAACCACACGAACAAAACACCCGTTTCAAGCAAAAGAAAACACACCGAAGCCATCATTTGCCAATGTTGTTGTCAATAATGCACAATCAGCCAAACGCAAACGATATGATGATGCTCCACGAATTAAAATTTAATGAAAACAAACCGGCTATAAAAATTGGCACAAAACAATCGATTGGTCTATCAGTGGTGGCCAAACCGAAACGTCCTGAGAAACGGATTTTTGCTAAAGCAGTTTGGGTCTCTCGGCTCAATCCAGAAACAACAACCGAAGAAATTGCCGACTACATTGTCAACGCTACATCGATCAGCGATAAATCAAAGTTTAATGTGCACAAATTAGTGAAAAAAGACCGTGAGTTGAGCACACTGAAATTCGTGTCGTTCAAAATTGAATCAAGTGAAGAAGACTTTGAATCATTGATTGATGCTGATATGTGGCCAGAGCAAGTAATGGTGCGTGAGTTTTTGAAAAACAAAACGCTTGGTGATTTCTTCCCGAAATTGAATGAATCCCCGAGATTTAATGAAAAAAACCGGTCACTTTCAGTGGAATTGATGGAAACCGAGAAAGATGCGCAAGTTTAAGTGAAGTTTCAATTCTAAATGATTTATATATTGGGTGTGGGAATTAGTTTTTTCGATTTTTCAAAAGACGGCGTAACTTTGCATGGTTGTATCAGGCAATACTTTTTTTCTTTTTCGCATGAGAGGTCTAGTATCAAACTACAAAAATCACCATCTATCATTTCATCGAAGTGTAAATGACCAATTTTTTTTGCGCCTTAAATATGTCAAGTTTTGTACCGAAAAAGCAACATTTCCGGGAAGCATTATTTTTTTGCTTTCATTTGAAGAAAACTGCGGCTGAAGCGCATCGAATGTTGGTGGAAGCCTATGGTGAGCATGCTCCATCGGAACGTACATGTGAATAGTGGTTTGCACGGTTCAAAAGTGGTGATTCTAGAGCGGGAACATTCCGGCCAGCCAAAAAAGTTTGAAGATGCAGAATTGGAGGCATTACTCGATGAAGATTCAAGTCAAACTCAAGATGAGCTTGCCAGAGCATTGAATGGTGACCGAAGCACAGTTGGATATCGTTTAAGGGCCCTTGGTTTCATTCGCAAGTTGTCAAATTGGGTACCACATGAATTGACGCCGGCGCAAGCTGAAAGGCGTTTAGTGACTTGCGAAATGCTGCTCGCTAGGTACAAAAAAAGAGGTTTTCTGTATCGAATTGTCACTGGTGACGAAAAATGGATTCATTACGATAACCCCAAGCGCAAAGCATCGTATGTTAAGCCCGGCCAGCCAGCAACATCACAGCCAAAACAAGATATCCACGGCGACAAGGTAATGCTGTGTATTTGGTGGGATGAGGAGGGAGTGGTGTATTATGAGCTGCTGAGAAGTGGTCAAACCATCGATGGGCCTCTCTACCGACAACAATTGATACGTTTGAAACAAGCTATTAAAGAAAAACGAAAGAAATGGGAGACCAGAAAAGTGACATTGATTCTCCTACATGACAATGCTCGGCCACATATTGAGAAATCGGTTAAAAACTACTTGGAAAATAGCGGATGGGAAGTTTTGGCTCACGCCCCGTATAGTCCAGACCTGGCTCCTTCCGACTACCATTTTTTTCGATCGATGCAAAACCATCTGAGCGGAGAGCGGTTCTTTTCAGTTGAAGAAATCAAAATTTGGCTCGATGCATTCATAGCCTCAAAAGACGATGAATTTTTTAAGGCAGGCATCCGTGAATGGCCCACCTTGTGGCAGAAGGTCATCGCTTCCGGTGGACAATATTTTGATTGAAATGTAATTTCATTTTGGTATTCAAATAAATGATTGAAAATTTTAAAAAAATCGAAAAAACTAATTCCCACACCCAATATGTTCATTCAAAACGCTCATTCCATTCGTGATAAAGTAGATGCGGTACGTTTAGCGACAGAATCGTGCCCATTCCACATAATAGCATTTTTCGAAACTTGGCTCACAGAGAGCATTAAAGATATAGAACATTTTAGTAGAAAGTACAATGTGTATCGCGGTGATCGTACAGTTTTGACCAGTGAAAGAGGTGACGGAGGTGGAGTTTTAGTAGCGATAGACTCAAGATTTCACAGTGAAAAGATAATTTTAACGGAAAATAGCGGACTTGAATATGTTTGTGTTAAAGTAAAACTGACGAATTGCAATATTTACGTTTTTGCTGTTTACATTCATTCTGTGCATGAGACAGAGAAATTTTTAGAATTTGCCAAGGCAGTGACGAAAATTAAATATGATGATAATGACACGGTAATTGTGTGTGGTGATTTTAATCAGTCGGGAGTCAAGTGGATTAAGGCGGACGACGGTGACTACTACTTGCCAATGAATGTGACAACGGAAGGTGGCGTAGCTATCATTGATACAATGCTCGGTTGCGGTTTCCATCAAATGTGCAATCTTGAAAATGCTGCCGGCAATGTTTTGGATCTCGTATTCACAAACAAATTCTATGATTTATCGCTTGCGGAGTCGCTGACACCGTTGATAGAAACCGATGTGTGGCACAAAGCGATCGAGGTTGAAATCACAATTGATGAAAATAAGAGTGAATTGAATGACGTAACTGAGTTTTACAAGTATGAAGCGGCTGATTTTGTGGCGATGAATGAATTCTTTGTTGGGAGAGATATTTCTTCTGAAGTTGGGCGGCAGGACGACATTGGAAATTCGTTTCGGATGTTTGAGAATGTTTTACATGAAGCAATGGACAATTTCGTCCCAAAAATCACCGTTGAAAAGAGCACAGATCCACCGTGGTACAATAAACAGTTGAAAAAATTGAATAACCGAAGAAGAAAGGCACACGGGCGCTCAAAAATCACAAACGATTTCGCCGATTACATGGCTATCACTGATTCCTTCGTAGCATTACAGGGTCAGCTGTTTCAGACATACATCAGCCGCATACAATCGGACATTAAATCAAACCCGAAACATTTTTGGAGATTTGTGAACGACAGACGCAAACGCAGTGAGAT
>NW_022595783.1:0-4759 GCF_009176505.1 Sitodiplosis mosellana | reverse complement strand
TTTAAAAAAGATATCTAGATAGATTTGGAAATTTTTGAGATTATCTCCTTTATATCTAGATATTTTTTCTGGGACAGAACCAAAAGCAACTTGCTTTGCAGTGTGTAATTTCGAAGATTTTGGATTCCATCGTTTCAAGTCATCTTAACTTCCACATTAAAAGTATACTTGATGATAGCCAGCATGGATTTGTGAAAGGAAAGTCTACAATAACAAATTTGGCCGAATTTACATCGTGTGTATTAACGAAGATGGACAAACACATTCAAACGGACGCAATTTATCTCGACTTAGCAAAAGCGTTTGATTCTGTCAATGTTACGCTGCTTATCCAGAAGCTAAACATCATGGGCTTGAACGAACAATTGCTTAATGGATTGAATCATACCTGAATGGACGGCAGCAGATTGTCAAACTAAATGATGTCATGTCAAATTCCATCAACGTTACTTCGGGAACTGGTCAGGGCTACCCAATTGGCGCAACACTGTTCATTTTATTTATTATTGACTTGCCACATCAAACACTCGAATCAATATTACAGTCGTTTGCTGATGATACTAGACTATGGAAACACATTGAAAATTTTGAAGACTGCCAAGAACTGCAAAACGATCTCAACAAAATTGTAAAATATTTCCGGGACAATCGACTAAAATTGAACATCAAGAAATCAAATTGCATATCATATCACCGTGGACAGTTGCAGTATGAATTTGAATATACGATAGACAATGAGAAGATTAACCGTGTCAAAGTGTTTTGGTTTGGAGAAAAAAAAAATTAAGAAAAGAAAATTTAAATTTAAGGAATAAAAAAAAATCGTAATGGATAATAAATGAAAAGAATGTAAACTAGAAATAAGTAAAATGAAGAGAAGAAAGCAAAGCTCATAACGTATGCAAAAAGTCAAGAGAGGGCGACACACATAAAAGAAGCAAAGCAAATTGGGCTGTCAAACGATGAACATAGAAAAGAAAAGTCTTCTCTTCTTGGACACCGACGACAGTAGACGTAAATTGATATCGCTCGGGATAATTAAATTGCGCATATCACCAATTCACGCCGAGAGTATCGTGGAGCACAAAAAGATAACGAATAGTAAGGTTGGTGAAGACACCACAAGACGAGAGAGACAAAACGTCCAAATTGAAGAGCAGCCAAGAAAAGAGGAGAAATTGCAACGAAAAGCCTAAGGGAAAGAAACAGCGGACGCCAGCGAAAAAGGGTGAAGAAGATCGATCGAATTGCTTGCTTAGAGCCACACCATTCGCCAATCGGAGTATTTGCATCGACCAATTGATTTACAGGGGCCCCAAGTAGCGTAAGCGATTATTTAGAAATAAATTTGAAAACCGAAATGAATTGATGTGTAATTTAATGAAAAGTGAATTTTAGAGTAAAGAGAGAGTGTGAACGTAAGTATGAGCTAAGTTTGAGGTGAGTGATATCGGAAGGCAAAACAAAAGTAATTAAGGACCTCGGCATTATACTGGATGAGAAAATGAACTTCAATGCACATATTGAGTTCATTACTGCCAAAGCAAAATCAAGATTGGCTTGGATAAAGCATTTTGGAAGAGAGTTTGAGGATCCATGGACTATTAAGAAACTCTTCTTCACCTTTGTACTGCCAATTATAGAATATGGCTCCCAGATTTGGAACCCATACACTGCCGACAAGATTGCTAGACTTGAATCCATACAAAAGCAATTTTTACTATTTGCACTGCGCAGAATGAGATGGTCAAACGGATTCAAATTACCATCATATGAATTTCGATTGATGCATTTACAAATGATTACCCTTGATGAACGAAGAAAGATTGCTCAAATATCGATGGTGCATAATGTACTATGTGGACATACATCGTCGAAATACATAACCAGCCAAATAAGAATCAGAAAACCACGGCATCGGACAAGAGATATAGATTTCTTATCACTACCAATAAGACACCATAATTATTCCAAATTTGAGCCCATAAATAACATGCTTATTACATATAACGATTTTTATAAGAAATTTGTTCCTATTAAACCGCCATATGCAACTGATGGATGTGATACTAATGTTATTCCAATCTGTGATACTTATCTAATTGATTTCAATGTTAGTACTGATACTGTTAAACAGAGGGTAACTGAATTTTTTAAAAGAAGTAGAGTGTGGAGAAAATGAAAGAAATATTGTAAATATATTAATATGATATTTATAACAAATAAACCACCTTTGGCGAAGAAACGCTGTATGGTGCAGAATAATAATAACAATTCAATAACTCAACCAGCCGTGCAAACTTCATCTCGTCGGTACGCAGCGAACAAAACCAAAAGTTCAATACAAAATATTGACGAATTGTTATCTTACATCCCTACAAAATGTATAGAAATAATGATATGATATGTGATTTTTACACAAACTTTAGAATAAGTAGCAATATTAACTGTGATATAGCCATCCATCCCAATGAGGAAAACGTTACAGTTGTAAACATTTCGTACACGGCCAATGTAATTTCTCCATAAGCTGTGCACAAAATTTGTACAACTGTAACGTTTTCCCCATTGGGATTGAGTTGGTGATTAACTTTTGACCTGCCATTAATTTATAATTTATAATGGAAACTACCGTTTATGTTAATGTATTTGCAAGTATTGTAATTTTTTTTTCTTATGTCTTTCGGTCTCTACTAAATTACAAATACATAACTACCAACAGGGACTTGTTAGATTAGACGTAAAACTTTTCTTCAATGTATCACCTCTTGATAAATTGAATGATGGCTGTTGCAGTCATTAGGACCGTCACTACAGTGTTAACGCTTCAGTTAGTCTTTCATTTTTTAAACGTTTAAGTTAGGCTATATTGGACAGTTTACATTTTGGCTATCTATGCATTTCCATGTATTGGTTAGGTTATCTTGTGTCAATGCTTTTTAGACCAAATTGTTATACCAATCGAGAAAGACTGCTATAACTATCTATTGTATGAAAATACCCTATATTGTACAAAAACAAAAAGATCAGGTCTTTCATGACTCTTGGAGTCGTTTTCCTGCAAACCAAAATATTCAGCCAGTTTTTGGCGGTGTGAAATAAATAAATAAATATGCATTTTTCCAACTGTAGGTAGCACGTCAGTGCTCTTTTAGAAGTTGTCAGTGACAACTTGTCACCCCGTTGGTACGAATGGATTCATTATGTTCATTGACATGTAGAAGCTCATTCAGTTCATAAAATTACCGAAAACAAATAAGTCTCAACACAGCAGCGTACGGTTCTACCAACCAAAAATAGTAGAATTTTCTGATTTTTTTTTTTCAATTGAATATGCCCCATAGCTACGGCACAGAATGGAGTTTTTGCTGAAGAGTCTTGAAAATCGTTCGGGGTCGAAGTTTCTGCTATCTAGTTTCAAGTCAAAAATGTGAATAAATATTCAAAAATATATTACTTGAATACGTAAGATAAAATTCCAACGGTGTGTGCTAAGGGAAACATGTTTGTCCAGTTTATTGTAGGTATCCTTCTTGACTGATAGTAAAGCTTGAATCACTTTGTTGCTGAATTGTGTTACTTCGAACAAGTTTTTCCTTTTAACTAATTTTTCATGCGCTTTTTCAGACCATCCATTGAATAAGTTGTAGCAATCCTGAAATACAGAAATTTTTGAAATATTCAAACATTTTTTTGTTTTTTGTCCGTGTAAGGGGCGCTGTATGCCTGAGGAGACGTTCAAATATAAATAAAAGTGCTAGAAACGTGTTTGTGTCGGACACAATGTTCGGCCGCTTAGTTTAAAATAAAACAACACTTGACTTCCTTTTTTGTGCAATTTAGTGTTGGCCGTCGAACACTTTCGAACGCTTGTTCGTTCGTTCGACATGGTTTTAAAAAAAGGTTTTGTTCGTTCGTTCGTTCGACAATTTAAAAAAATATATTTTTTGTTCGTTCGTTCGTTCGACAATTTGAAAAAATATTTTTTGTTCGTTCGTTCGTTCGACAATTTAAAAAAAATATTTTTTGTTCGTTCGTTCGTTCGACAATTTTTAAAAATATTTTTTTGTTCGTTCGTTCGTTCGACATTCATTTTGTTCGATGTTCGGTCCGAACAAAAAATTTTTACATCAAAAAATTCGATATATTGATCAAAATGTAATCGCTCATGCTTTAATTAGCTTTTATTATAATTTTTCATAGTAATACCAATTTTATTCGGGACATTTCGAAATAAAAAAAACTTTGTTCGGACCGAACATCGAACAAAATGAATGTCGAACGAACGAACGAACAAAAAAATAATTTTAAAAATTGTCGAACGAACGAACGAACAAAAAATATTTTTTTTAATTGTCGAACGAACGAACGAACAAAAAATATTTTTTTTAAATTGTCGAACGAACGAACGAACAAAAACTATTTTTTTTAAATTGTCGAACGAACGAACGAACGTTCGAAGCCATCACTAGGGCAATTTATTATTATTATTATTATTATTCTGCACCATACAGCGTTTCTTCGCCAGAGGTTGTATATTTGGTATAAATATTTGGTTGCATATTTACAATATTTTATGTATTCATTATTTCTTTAGTTTCTCCAAGTTCTAATTCTTCTAAAATAATCGGTTATTCTCTGTTTGACAGTATCTGTACTAACATTAAAATCAGTTAAATAGGTATCACAAATTGGAATAGTACTAGTATCACATTCATTCGATCGATTAGGCGGTTTGATAGGGACAAAATACTTATAA
>NW_022595782.1:0-12614 GCF_009176505.1 Sitodiplosis mosellana | reverse complement strand
TTTTTTTTCTTTGAAGGGGTTTCCCCACAGATGGCAGTGTGAAGAATAAATTTGATTTATAGAGTGCCATCTGTGGGGAAAACCCTTCAAAAAAAATTCACAATATTTGTTTTTTTATATACAATTTAAATTATTTTATAATATTTAAATGAATAATTTCACTTTTGCCTCACGAATTGACTTTATAAAAAGAATTGTATCAAGTAAAAACTATTTTTCATTGCAAATGCTTTAAAACTAGCGTTTTACAAGAAATTGTAGATTTGTAAATCAGTTTTACAATTCTCTGTAAAATTGTAAATCAGTCTTACAAGTTTTTGTATACTTGTAAACCAATTTTACAGGGAATTGTAAACTTGTAAATCAGATTTACAGGTACCTGTGAAATTGTAAGTCAATTTTACAATTTACAAGTTTACAATTATTGTAGCTGTACGGTGCAACAGGCCCCAGTCAACCGTTTTTCATATTTTGATTTCATGATAATAAGAGTTTATTTCATCTTAATAGTCTATTATGCTATCTACTGGACGATTCGTGGGACATTTTTAACATTTCTTACATCTACTATCCTATTCTTTATTGCCGTCTCAGTCAGTAATGTATTTTCAAATGTTTTGAGCTTTTTGAATAATACAGTTTGCGGCGGCATATACGCAAATCAAATCGCTGCCGGGATATTTTCACACATGGTACACCAGCCATTTTGGAAATACGGGAGTGCATAGTTGCAAAAACGTGAGAATTTTGCTCACTCTTACATTTGAGATTAAAAATATAGGAATTAGTTTTTCGGAATCGTTCTATTAAATCGTGTTTTAACCTTATAACTGTGTTTGTGGACTTTTTCGTCAATATCATCACGAAATGTTGAAAAAAATCTACTTTTTTAGATTTTTTTTCTTTCTGAAATTTCAGGAATGCTCCTTTGATCATTGAATCTATTATTTAGAAACAAAAATTGTTGAAAATGCGTTAATTCTTTTAATAAAATCATTATACCTCTAATCCTGTGTTATGGGACGAGAAGTCTACATGAGTGAATTTCGCTTCACAGTGAGCGATTTTTTGTCATTGCGTTTAATTTTAAGCTGACTACTTATATGAAAAAAGTGAAATAGAATTTTTTTTCAGCAATAACGATAGCTGTAGCGACATCTTTCGACATAAAGCCGGATTTCCCGAGCTTTCGTTTGTAGAACAAACGGTTTTCCCGTGGACATACTTTGCTACAGCAAATGAAGTCACTGAAAGCAATGGAGCTTTGAAAGTTTTGCATATGATACTAGACAACAAAAGCTTGAATAATTTGGCGAAATTAGTATACATATATGCAAAAATAATGTAGCATAAAAAGCCCATTAAGCAAGTGCAATTTGAATCATTGTGGATTTTTGCGCAAAAATTTTGAAACACTTATCCATTTGTTTCTCGTTGGTTTCATTCAGATACAAATGCTTTGAACGCACATAAAAGCTTCGAAAAGAAACCAGTGCATTAAAATGAACAACATATAACGTATTTGAACAAATCGGGGAAAATATGATCAATCCAGGATCTAGAAAATCTCATTGGGTTTTTTTTTATATAAAAAAGAGTTTTTCTTACCTAAATCAAATTGAAATCTAATAAAATAAAATAAATTAAAATTTTGGGTATTTTCTTTGCACATTTGATGATGCTGGTTTTAATATTTTCTTCACGAAATATTCAAATCATTTGTACTTATAAGTACGAAGCTATATTACTAATAAGCTTTGGTCATATGTACAAAAATGTCAATGCACTACGATATTCTTTCAGTTTAGGTAATTAAATGAGTAAGCAATTTAATCTACTGCGACATGTTTTCCAGAGTTGATAATACTCTATCTATGTTAGGTTTAAGTCGAGAAAAACGAAAAAAAAATCCAACAAACTTTTCATCAGCCGGAAAATGGGATTTTTTTTTATATTTGAAAATAATACGAATGCTTATATTTTGCAAACCAAACTGAGAATTTCAAAGATTTAAACGACTATCTGTGCGTCTCGAAAATACCTTGCGAACGATAATATTCCTGCTTGGATACCTAGTCATATACACCCTCCAAGAGTATTTTTCTGAAATCAACCCTATACTGCACAACACCGCCTTTAGGCGAAATTCACGATTTTCCAAATTTGAAACTACATAACTCGACACCGACTTGACGTAGACTGGTAAAATTTCATGACAACTTTATGATGGTCATTCATGGGAAGAAATAGCCGTAAAATGTCCAAAAATTTAAAAAATACTTATAAAATAAGTGACGATATAATCCAGAATAACATAACCAATATCGCTCAAACCAATATCGCTTTGTTCCTATATACATACATTATGAAGATTTGACGTATACACCTGAGTCGCCATCTATGCAGCGAAATTTGAAGCTACCATTACAAACATATTGAATGTGAAGACTGTCGTTCACAATAATACACACACAAGTAAACGCACCGGAAGGTGTCTGCCTAATATGTATACAATGACAGATTCACTGTGTAGATGGCACATCGGTGCTTTTGACAGAGGTTATATTTGTTCTGGCTTGAACAATGGATTGAGCTAGGTCATGCCATTTTTGATCGTTGATTGAATAAAACACTTGATTGATTCCATACGAATTCAATTAATTCAAAAAGAAAAATAGTCGATTTCTCAGATGAAAGTAAACATAATTAATTTTTATTTGATTTTTTAAAATTTACATAAATTTATGTTTCAATTGTGTAGTAACAAAGTTATTATGCTAAAATAAAATCGGCACAAAAAGAACAAAATACCCGGTGAAATATTAGCGGGTAGAACATCGATCGAAAATTCTGACAGAAAAAGATTTAAGAATCGATTAAGAAATGCGTCTTTGTATAGAATTCTTGCCACTGTAACTGTCTTGGTTGATGAGCCGGTTGCAACACCTGTAACTAGGTTCCTCAATACTCGAAACCCGTTCAAAATTACTTTCACTTCAATCAAATCGCTTTCAGTTCATCGAGAAAAAGCAATTGATAAATCCCAAAGTTGATTCAATAATACTCAGCATTGCATAAACATTAAATGATTGAGATGAAAGGCGTAACGCATTGACTTTGTAGAAACAATTTTCGAATGAACTCAACTTTCTGTTGAGTTTGAATTTTACTTTACTTTATATATATCCAATTTTTTTTTCTCCCTCTCTCTCTCTCTCTCTCTCTCTCTTGTTTAAAAGTTGTTGCAAAGTATCTTTTTTCTAGAATCTCCATCATGTGACTCTGGTATCATATGTTTGAGTCGAATTTGCAACATTTCCCGAATTTCGATATCAATTCACTTGACTTTGCCAACTTATGTTCCGCGTTTTCGTATGTGCAAAAAATACGATGAGTGAATGCCAAGAGTGGAACTGGAAACGGAAAGATATGACTCCCTTGCATCTCGTAAATTGCGAATGTGAATGCGGAAATGCAAGAAAAATAAAATAACACGAGTAACTACTTTACACACATTGGAAAATCTGGATCTCGTCACATGTATACTCAATATGCTCATATGAAACGGAACCGTCAACATTCCGAAATAAATAAATCACATTTCAAAATTACAAATTATATTTCCCTGATGCAAACTTTTTCATTCCACCGCACAGTCACTGCAGCAGCAGCATGCGAGCACACATGGGAGATTTATGTTTGGAGGCTTTTATTTACTCTTTACTCAATTTATCTGTATGTTTGCGCTTGGATTTGTGTCACTGAACGCAAAATGATACAGCCATGTTGAATTTACAAGACGAAATTGTTCTAAAGAGTGTTTTTTAACGTTTTTCTTTCAATAGGTTTTTTTTGACAACTGAGTTGACTGGTTGTTCCCAAATGTTGCCACACATGATTTGGAAGAGTTCTGGTTTCAACAAGATGGGGCAACAAGTCATACGGCCGATGAAACCATCGATTTGTTGAAGACGATGTTCGATAGGCGAATCATATCGAAATATGGAAATGTCGATTGGCCGCCTCGCTCATGCGATTTAACATCCTTGGACTTTTTTTTGTGGGGCTACGTTAAGTCTCTCGTCTACGCCCACCATCCGCGAACAATTGAACAGCTGGAGGCCAACATTGAACGCGTTATTCACGGAATTGATCCGGACAGTCTCGAAAAAGTGACCAAAAATTGGGCCGACCGAATGAGATACGTAGAACGCTAGGGGGAAAGAACGACACAAATTCAAAGATAACATGGAAATATTTCCAATGCCTAACAAAACGTGCAAATGCGTGCAAATACGACAAACGAATGCTAGAACATGTATGCGTATTTGCCATTCTTATTCGTGCTCAGCAAGCACTGCTCACTACGTACAAGACGATATAAGACAATAACATAGAGGATCGCTATGCAAATTCTTGCAAATGGACGTGAATACGGCAAATACGTCAAGTCGTTCTTTCCCCCTAGGTAAAACGTAGTCGTGGTGGACATTTGCCGGAAATCATTTTTAAACATTAAATTATATACCATACGCTACCAAAATAAACCAACAACAATTGTTGTCAAAGAATTTTTGTGTGTTTTATTTCAACTTCAAAAATTTTTAAAAAAAAAACACCCTTTATTTGCAGATGTTTTTTTTTCCTTTGCAAAGGACGACATTTGTCGTCGCGTCGATGATGGATTGAGTAACCTGTTTGCATTCTGACCTTTGGTATGAATGGCGAAAAAAGTGGATTTATTTCTAGGTCTGTTTTTTATTTTGTTTTGAAATTCTGTTTCCAGCTCGGAATCTTGTCAATCAACAACGAACTGTTTACCGGAGTTTTGATGGCCAGATAGAAACCAAATTATAATAATTTAATTATTTTTTTCTATTTTGTTTAACACCGAGGGGATTTTTGCTGTGCCATATGAATGGTATTTACACAAATTAATTGTATTACAATAGCGATAAAAATGCGTTCACTATTAACTAGGGCCATATTAGTGCTGATACACATGAGAAAATTGGATGTGCTCTTTGGTACCTTTGGTAAGCGAATCTTAGAAGTGTCAAATGAAAATCCAAACGGAAATAAAGCAAATTAAATCTGGTTCAAAAAGTTCTTCTTATCCCTCGAAATTAATCAAAAACATCACCAATGTGTAGATATTATTCGTGTTCTATGTGAAGAAAATGAAATTCAATAAGTGAGAATTCATGGTATCATATTTGATTCATTGGCCATTGGCCAATTGCAAAAACTCACAGCTTTGAACAGTTCCCGGTTGATTGTAGAAAATGGACCGACGGTGATTTTCTGTCCGTTTTGCATGTAATTGTTCAGATGCATAAGATCTTTCTGCAGTTTCACAGGCAAAGTGTACCAGTTGCTTTCATAGAGAATATCGGCGAAACCATTATCCTATAACAGTCAACAAAGTGACACATTACAATTAATTAAAAGTTATAATTTTCAAAGGTTTCAATTCAACCCCAATTCCGTTTTGGGAGAATGTTCGGAATTTCAACGGGTTGTCAACAAATTTCGGAACATGTTGTCATTGAAGGGAATTGCAATCACCTCAATTCTTCCACCGACTTCACAGATATAAAACAATTGGACATAAGACATCAACGCCATACCATATCCAGCGGGGTAATTCATCTGAAAGAAATATCAAAATTATTGGCAAATGAATTGTGCACCACCGGAGAGCTTTAGTATCATTTCTACTCATGGTAAGGGAAATTTTCCCTGAGAAACGATACTCATGTAAACCCAATGCGTCGTTTGCACACCATGCGGCATTTCTTATATAGAGTGAACAGTGAGCGACTGTGTTCATACAAAATACAATCACGCATACCGCAATTATAACAGAAATGTCGCCTAGCGCGAGTGCGCCGCTCAAACGGCGCATTTGTTTAACTTGAGCAAATGAATGAGAAAAACACATCATAGATCATGATGCAATGCAATAATTAGAATATGTTACCATGTACTGACAACAGATGGACATTCCGATTGCATACGTGCTGTCAAATTAGAAAATAAATATTTTCAATTTTTTCTAAATAGTCGTTTAATGCTTATAAAAATTGTATATATTTACAATAAAATGGGGGTCACTAAGAAGCGTTCGTATAAGAATTCCTTTATCCAGGCTATGTAACTTGATTCATGAGGGAAAAAAGATACGTCTCAAGTATTTTTAATCAAGCATTTTTTATTAGGTTCGTTACTTACTCTTGTGTATCAAGCGCTCGTTTCACAGCGTTGTTGAACCAAGCAAGGACTTGTTGATCAGACAATTCCTGCGACTGTTGTTTCGCATTTAATTTCTCAAGCTCTTTTTCAACCAGCTTTGGTGATAAAGTCATCAAATTTTCAATAATAGACATCAAAACCTCTATTCCCAGATAGATCGTCGTTCCATGGATGTAAAAATTTAACTGATACAGAATATTTATAACAAATTCATCGTTTGATCCCTCTTCTGTAAAGGGGATCCTCAAATCTGTCGTTGTTGTTTTGATTCCGTGGATGATGTACGCATTAACTGTCCCAGCAATTGCCAGAAATCCCGACACAAACATAACGAAATACTTGATCAAAAATCTTTTGACAGTAATATCAATTTGTTTCGAGCATATTTCACTGTATTCCGCATCGTCACGATTATCGGGATAAACGTACAGGCCTGCAAAATCCACCAATGATCGATATTTGTGTATATCCTTCGAGAACATGCAGTGAATGAATGGTATAGACTGGAAGTGAAATTTTTTTTTCGAAAAAAACTTCGTTAGTAACAATTATTATTTATTATTGTGGCGACGTTTCGAATCGTGGTGTGATTCTTCTTCAGGGCTGTTCATGTCAATTTTGACAGAATCGATTATACATGGACAGCCCTGAAGAAGAATCACACCACGATTTGAAACATCGGCACAGAGACCAGAGCGGCTTTTTATTCTTATTATTATTGGGTGTATAACTTAGAAACCACTCTTCTGTGACAATGAGCAAATTTTTCGATTTTGCTGTGCATTTTTGCTCGTGTCGAGAGAAGAAAACTTCATTCTACCACTTTACCACTTTCCTCATCTGGGGGCCAGCAAAATTGTTTGGCGTGGAGAGCTCGAAAATACCAAAAAATCAGACCGTGGCAGCAAAGAGCAATATATCACAGGCGACACCTTGTGGCCCAATATAGTAATGTGTTGAAATTACGGTCAAGTGTGTAGAAACATATGGGCATTGCCATAGCGTGCAACAAAATGTCGCTAGTGGTATCGTAAACCATCCAAATTGTAACAATTGAACAAATAGACTAATTTTCTGCAAAACTTTGAAAGGTAACTGTTGTTTTTTATATCATATTTAAGAAGATCACGAAAAAAACTTCCGATATGAATATATGACTTATTCGTATTTTTTTCAGAAAAGTGGTTTATTTTAAGACTATGTAACAATTAGAACTATGTTACAATTTGGATGGTTTACGATATATGCTCTTGCTGCTACGGGTGCAAAAAATGACAATATTTGGTATGATATTCGAAAATTTTCACCTTCCATCGGATTTCTCGTAAAAAATTACGACAATATAACCCGCTTTCAAACGAGTCTATTCCGATTTTAAGGTCGATAGAGGCTTGCAATCACCATTTTTGTCCAATTTCCCAAATATATTGAACTAGTGCATGTTAGTGGACACTATTTATCTGCTTTAAAATGGTCAAATCTGAGCTAAATTTTCACAAAATTTTCATATCTGGTTAGATAAACATCGCAGCACAGTGAAAATATCTGAAAAAATCGCCGAAAAGTCGTTTCTCAAATATATAAGTTTCAGGGTTGGTTTCTTGGCAAACAGATATTTTTTGTCTAAAATTTTGTGAGTCTTCTCAGACAAAATCTCTTTTCTTCAGAAAGTGACATTTTTCCGTGTGAAAAAATTAGTTCCCGCAAATGACGCTTATTTGGCTCAAAAACCGTCATAAACAACCACAGTAAAATTTATGATGCCTATGAAAATTCACAAATATAATAATGGGGAGTTAGTGACAGATGGCATCTGCCTTAGCTTACAATTTTTGGTTTCTAATCTGACATTTTTGACCAGGACTAATGGCGCCATATAATAGAAAAATTAAGTTATACACCCAATATTCATGGAAAAAAAATGCAAGGGGCTCGGTTAGAAATGTTGTAATCATTAAAACTTACCGGTATTGTTAACGTAAGCAGGCATGTGCTAGGAAGAGCCTTGGTAAATTGTCCGCGAACTATGATGAAATAGTAAGCATTGCACAATACCATTACAACATAAAGCCAGAAGTAAAATACGGGATAGTATGTGAACCAATTTACTGCTGGATTTTCACGGAATAAAGGGAAACAATTGAGAGTGCAGGCTCCCCTTCCGATACCATAGAAATAGCACCATTTTTGGAATGGAGATTTTAGTCTCCATTCATGTCGAATGGTTGGTATGCTCTTAATCATCTCGAGAATCGTTGGCACTTCCAATCGATTGTTTAACGGTTTCCTGACTTGGGTTGGGGCAACGTTTTCAGTTGACATTCTAAGTGAGAGAGAGAGTATGAGATTCGGTTTTTCTGAGATTAATCATTTTTTTAAAAACTAAATACCGCATTTCCAAAATAAGAACTTCAAGTTGATGTATTCTATCGTCTCGTTGTACCATGGACCATTTCATTTTACAACGAAGTACCAATAGTTTTAGTAAATTTTAAACATAAATAATAATGAACTTTACAATGTACCTGTTTGTGGTCGGTTTTTCTTCTATTATTTTTTTTTCTTTAGTTTCACTTGTTCACTAATTTTACATCCACTGAACCAGAACAGATGGGCGTAAGAAGTATGATTTTACTGAGAAATTAGTTCCAATTTGAATCAATCTTTTAATTAAAAAAAAAAAGAATGGTTTTGGCGTAAAAAGTATTTTTTTCACAATTTTTGCTATATTTTCAAGAAAATTTCTATTTTGCCACACCAATTTGGCTGTTGTGTCTATACCCAAAGATATTTGCAGTTCGAAACGATAATATTTTATTATCTTCTATAGCAGAATAAAACTGAACCTTTCGAAGAAATGTATCGAACCAACTGTATGCTAATAAATTTGGTTATTCACTTGCTCCGATCAATCAAGTGTTGAAGCTGAGCGCTTACTATCAACTGATGGACAGTTGTACCATTTATAGAGATATTATATGGAAAGCGCATATGTTGATATGAATATCCACTTGATATGATAGCGAACGGAAATGAAGTTTATCGTTAGTTTCATTGTTGTCGTAATTGCATTGTCCATGCCAAATTACGCTTCGCATGCTAACAGAATGAACTTGCGACAAACAATTGACGTATGCGTATCACTTGATCAAAAATTCATCTTCAGGTGTGCGATTATAGAAGATGCAGTTCATTTCAACCGAATCTTTCCCACCATATTCGGCATATGGTGAGATGGATTCCGAGCTATGGCGAGCAAAGTACAACGCTGTCGAAGCAGTTGCATTTCGAAGAGGCGGCGAATTGCGTAATTGCGGCGAATTGAACGACGTAAAAGTGATTCCTGGTCTGAAGCCAATAAAATTTCCAGCGTTCAACCATCAGTCCATCAAACAAATACATCTGTCAATTTGTCTAAGTTGAAATCACCAAAGGCGCAAAGACCGACACAATTGTATCATTTATCGCATCAAATGCTTGCGACGTAATTTCACTAGCACAAATTTGTTGAAATGTGAATAGTAAAACTAGAGATATTATTTGGTTTATATTCGGATTACGTTTTCAGTTTATTTACACTTTTTTCGATAAACGCGATACTGTTTTTTGCGTCTTATGTTCTAATTTGTTTACTTGTCAATAAATATACAGCATTTTTGTATAAAATCCACTGAATTCGAGTTTTAATACGATTAGTAAGACATTTTCATTTGATTTTTCAATGGAATACGACAGAAAATTAGAAGAAAATCCGTATATTAAATTATTCAATAATTTTGTTTGCTGTAATAACGGCTTTTTGAATTTGTATTCCAGTAAGAATATGTGTATACTTTGTAAATGTCCGAACGAGATGAACAGAGATTCACTTATTACTGTTGTGTGTTGGTAGTCTCCTTACGCACGCACGCACAGACGAAATCTCTGTGACAGTGAAAGAATACACACAACTGATCAGAGATGTGTATTCATTTACATTGCCGTAAACTGTGTGTATGAAAAGTACCGCTACACAGTAGCCATTGAAGTAGTCGCACATTTATTGTATGATGCAAACGACTTTATAGAAGATTTCAAATTCAAAACGGCCGTTATTGAAGTGAACAAATAACATGAAATTCTAATTATTTACGCAATCTAAAGGGTGTCCCAATAGGGACGCAAAAAGTTTTTCAATAGGGATTTCATGATGGATGCCCCGATCTGTCAAACTGGAATGTCAGTTTGAAGCGTCCATCTATACCATTTATAACCATGTCAAGATTAAGTAAAGATCAACGCGTTCAAGTCGTTAAATCCCATTACGAAAATGGGTCTATTTTGCAAAATACATTTCGTGCAATTCGTGAATTTTTCGGCCGAAATAATCGACCAAATGTGTCCACCATCAGTCGCCTGGTGCAGAAATTTGAGCGTACTGGCTCTGTGTTAGACGATCAACCATCAACCCGTATGCGAACGGCCCGCTCGCACGAAAATATTGCTGCTGTGAGTGAAAGTGTGGAGGACGAGCCAAGAACCTCGGTTCGTCGACGTTCTCAACAAGTTGGCCTCTCTAGGATGACCACATGGCGTATTCTCACCAAAGACTTGGGTCTACACGCTTATAAGATTGTCCTCACTCAAGAACTTGAACCGATGGACCACGGAAAACGAAGAGATTTCGTCGAATGGGTCAAAGGAAAAGAGGCCGCGGATGCCGATTTTTTGAAGAAAGTGATCTTTTCGGATGAGGCTCATTTTCACTTGAATGAGTATGTGAATCGCCAAAATTGTCGATTCTGGGGAAGCGAAAATCCAAGAGAAACTGAAGAAGTGTCAGCTCATCCAGCTCGTTGCACTGTTTGGTGCGGTTTATGGGCCGGCGGCATCATCGAGCCGTATTTCTTCGAAAATGATGATGGTCGAGCCGTTTCCATCAATGGCGAGCGATATCGTGAGATGTTGCAGTATTTTTTTTGGTCGGAAATTGAAGGCATGGACTTATCCGACATGTGGTTTCAACAAGACGGCGCCAGACCACACACAACAACTGAAACATTAGCGGTAATCGAAGAACGTTTTCCAAATCGCATCATTTCTCAAAAGGCCGAAGTGGAATGGCCGCCTTGTTCGTGCGATTTAACGCCATTGGACTATTTTCTTTGGGGCTACGTCAAGGATAAAGTCTATGCCAACAAACCAAGCACCATTGCCGAGATGAAAATTGAAATCAGACGTGTCATAGCCACCGTAAATGTGCCATTACTCGAATCTGTAATTGAAAATTTGGGCAAGCGGCTGAAGGTCTGTGAAAAGAGCCGTGGTGGACATTTGCACGATATTCTTTTTCATACATAAATGGCAAAGACCAAACTACAACATACAATAAAGATTTGGAAAATTGGAAACTATTTTCATTGTTTTTTTTATAAATACTTTTTTGCGTTGCTATTGGGACACCCTCTAAGTTCGATTTTTTGAAGTCTAAAATTCAACAAAGCCAAATAATCCAACAAACTGAATTTTTATGATAAAATAAATGGAATTTCATCGACATTATTGAATGTTGTTATTGTACCGATATTGGAATTATTATTTTTGTTTGCCAATCGGTGTGTAGTGATGGCTTCGAACGTACGTTCGTTCGTTCGACAATTTGAAAAAAAATATTTTTTGTTCGTTCGACATTCATTTCGTTCGATGTTCGGTCCGAACAAAGTTTTTTTTTATTTCAAAATCTCCCAAATAAAATTGGTATTACTATGAAAAATTATAATAAAAGCTAAAAAAAGCATGAGCTGTAACGATTACATTATAAATTTGATCAATACATCGAATTTTCTAATGTCAAAATATTTTGTTCGGACCGGACATCGAACAAAATGAATGTCGAACGAACGAACGAACAAAAAAATATTTTTTCAAATTATCGAACGAACGAACAAAACTTTTTTTTAAAACCATGTCGAACGAACGAACAAGCGTTCGAAAGTGTTCGACGGCCAACACTATCGGTGTGCGCCACGAAATGACGTTTCATATTAGTACACTAATGCAATAGCAAAAAACACCCATTAAGGAAGGCATTCATTTCCATGATTTTTGGTGCCGCTGAATTCGAATCTGGCGTTAGTTTTACTCTGGCACGTCTAGTTGAGATATGTCCATTGCGGTTTCCAAAGGGATTCCATCATACTCTATAGTATATAGTATATAGTCATATATGAAGCTAGAAAACACAGTTGTTCATATCAATCGCAACGAAACTTTCAGAATCTCATTTTTTCCCTAAAAAATAAGATGTTAAAAAGATGCTTACCAATCGGAATCGATTTAAGGGTACCTCCCATATAAGTGTTCTGAAAAATGTAACAAAA
>NW_022595781.1:0-2088 GCF_009176505.1 Sitodiplosis mosellana | reverse complement strand
AATTAATGAATATTTTAAAAGAAATAGATTATGGAGAGAATAACAAATTTTATGCAAATCAACCAATATAATATAATGTAAATATATAAAAGAATATTTATATCAAATAAACCACCTCTGGCGAAGAAACGCTGTATGGTGCAGAATTATTATTATTAAAAAATATTCCCCTCAGTTTGATTGTGCTATGACTGTTTTCAGCCGAATTCAAAGGTGTACGCCACAATCTGCTGATGTTGAACGCTGTGTCAAGACAAATAATTTATTAAAAACTGCGTTCAGAAGTAATATTTTTTTGGAGACGGAGAATAATTATATTTTCGTAAATTACAACATGCCACCGTTACAGCATTGGAATCCGCGCAAAACCATACTACTATGGATGAAAGAAAAGAAACGACGTGTCCATGTAAATTTGATGAACAAAGATACGGTCACCAAACAGCGATGGTATAAAGGAATTTTTGCCACTGCCGAAGAACAAGAAGACGATTACGTCGAAGATTATTTATTGGAATCGAAGCGTAATAATATCAATTTCTAAATTGCTAAAAATTTCATTAACATTTGGATCAAAAAGATGAATTGTTGAATCAGCAAAATACATTCAATAAATATTCACAACATTTTGCACTCATCAAATAATTATCGGTTAACCGATGTGTTTCATTTTCTATCAATTACATAAACATTATTTTCAGCCTAGTTTTTTCAGCGATTTTTTAGCATTTTAGATTTTGGGCAGTTCTGAAAAATCACTAAAAAACGCCATGGTGTCCCGTTTTGTATGGGGTTTGGGCCATTGGCGTCTAGCAATGAGACCGGTGCCAATGGATAGGGGGCAGCGAGTATAACAAGAATATATGGGTTACACGGCCCTAAGTTGTGGGCGGGGGGTTTTATTGGGATACAAAGTTAGTACTGAATTTGGGGTAGTTTTCGCTAAAAATGGATCTTTCATGAATAAAGAGTCATTTTAGAAGGAAACTATGTATGGACGAAGTATTTATGCTGATGTCAAGAATCGATTGTCACTTTGGTTGGGGCTGCCCTTAAAGTCTGGGGTGCGTGGGAGGTAAAAATTAAAAAAAAATCAAAAATACCCTAATTTGGGTTTGAAATTCAATTTACCGCCCAAAACTAATCACATATTTGGATTGCTCGCGAAAAGTTGACTATATGTCTCATACAACAAAAACCTGATCCGATCACTCCAAAGACTGTAAATTGCCCTTCAAAGATTGACCCTATATCATTCATGCTCCAGTATTTGGCCTTGTCTTTGAAGGGCGATTTACAGTCTTTCGAGTGATCGGATCAGGGTTTTGTTGTATGAGACATATAGTCAACTTTTCGCGAGCAATCCAAATATGTGATTAGTTTTGGGCGGTAAATTGAATTTCAAACCCAAATTAGGGTATTTTTGATTTTTTTTAATTTTTACCTCCCACGCACCCCAGACTTGAAGGGCAGCCCCAACCAAAGTGACAATCGATTCTTGACATCAGCATAAATACTTCGTCCATACATAGTTTCCTTCTAAAATGACTCTTTATTCATGAAAAATCCATGTTTAGCAAAAACTACCCCAAATCCAGTACTAACTTTGTATCCCAATAAAACCCCCCGCCCACAACTTAGGGCCGTGAAACCCATATATTATTGTTATACTCGCTGCCCCCTATCCATTGGTACCGGTCTCATTGCTAGACGCCATTCGTCCGGAAATGCCGATTGATATTGAAAAACAACAACAAGCCAAACAACAAAAAAGCAAGACATATTATGACCGAACTGCTAGACCGAGAAACCTCGATCTGAAAAATAATCAAACCGTTTTATTTCGGTTCAACGAAAAATGGGAATTGGGAAATGTAGTCGCGAAACATGACTCACCCCGTTCGTATGTTATTCGATTATAGCTGTGCTCACGATTTCTTTTCATCAAGATATCGTAATAAACTAAAAATATCGTTCGATATCGTTATTATGATGGAATCTTAATAACGCTATCAACTTTTTATCAGGATATTTATATTTATTTATATTTATTTACACCGCCAAAAACTGGCTGAATACTTTGTTTGC
>NW_022595780.1:0-1133 GCF_009176505.1 Sitodiplosis mosellana | reverse complement strand
AAAAACACGCAAAAACACGAGAAAAATGTTTGATTTTACGTTTTAAAATAACAAGATTGAATTCTTGCATTGAATAATTTTTTTTGCGCTTTTTAATAAAAATAAACTCAAAATATTTCTTGAGAACAGAAAATCGCTCAATAAGCAATCATTGCGTGTCAGACACATGTATATATTTGTATACAAGCTTTTGAATTTGACGTACGTTGTGCTTGTAGTACTTGTTCTTGCACCAGTTGGCGTTGACGTAAGAAAGCATAGCGTCGGTTCTTCTAGCGTTATCATTTGTAATTCAAGCAGTCGGCATTTATATGGTGGTTTCCTAAATCTGTGTGGCCATTTCATTTTACGAAGTGCAAACAACAGAAATTGCTTCTGGATGGATTCAACTCGGGCAATCTTTTCAGCTGTGTATGGGTTCCATACTTGAGATGCATATTCGACAATCGGAAGGACAAATGTGTTGAATAGTCTCTTTATAGTCCATGGATCCTCAAAGTCTCTACCAAATCGTTTAATCCAGGCCAAACGTGATTTGGCTTTGGCTGTAATGTATTCAATGTGTGCAGTAAAGTTCAATTTATGATCGAGTATAACTCCCAGATCTTTTATCACGTTGACTCGCTCAATTTGCTCGTTGCCAATTTAATACTTGAAGTTGAATTTCATGTCTCCACGATAAAATGACACAAATTTAGTCTTTGTCAATTTTAGCTGATTCCGATTAAAGTATTCAACAAGCTCATTCAAATCCGCTTGCAATTGCAGACAATCATCATAGTGTCTAATATGCTTCCACAGGCGAGTGTCATCAGCGAACGACTGAAGAATTGAGTCCCTTATGTGTTTTGGCATATCAATGATGAACAACAGGAACAATGTAGCACCAATCGGGTATTCTTGTCCAGTTCCCGATGTAACGTCAATTGGGCTCGACATATCATTATCCAATTTCACAATCTGTTGGCGACCATGCAAATATGACTTGATCCTAAAGCTGTCAACGGACACGGACAAAAATTGAAAAAAGTCGTTTTTGTCCGTCCGTCCGTCCGAACATTTTATCACGGACAAACGGACAAACGGACACGGACAGGTTTTGTACGAAACCTTTCGGACACGCTTTTTTGTCC
>NW_022595779.1:0-2726 GCF_009176505.1 Sitodiplosis mosellana | reverse complement strand
AAAAAAATCTAAATTTTTTACATGAAACTTTCCGATTTTTTTTAAGAAAAAGTTTCATGTAAAAAATTTAGATTTTTTTGGCAGACTCATTTTTTCTCATAAAAAATGCGTCTGGCGTGAAATTTTTTTTTTTTATATGAAACTTTGGAAAAAAAAAAATTTTGAAAAAATAATAGGAATGTAATAGGCATTACTATTACTTACTTAAGGGTTTTTTGATGATGCTACTTTTTGACTCTACAATGTTTAGAATCGCAACGATTCAAATTGCTTTAATTTGCTTAATTCGCCAAGCGAATACTACGAGCAAATACTCAGTGAAAATTCCGAAACGTATCGTATGGAGTAAATGCCAATTTTTTCTCTCTTTTAACACTCATTCGAAGCGAAGAAGAAGAGGAAAAATTTGCATCTTTCCTATGCCGGGGTCTCCAAAGTATTGTTACATAAACTTGATATTTTCTGAGAATTTCATGAAATTTGGCTTATTTTTTCTTATCAAAATGGCCAAAAATATTGGAATATTGTGAAATTTTTTAAGTTTTTTGGACTCTTTTTCGAAGCCGTCAATTTCTATTAAAAACGCAATAAGTCGGTAGGTTGAATATATATTCTTAAAGAAAAAGGTTCAAATTTTAATATTCAGCTAACAGAAATAACATTTTTTCGACGCATCCTGTTTTCTTTCCTGCCACAAAGTTGACCAATTCGCACGGTGTAACGTTACTGACAATTTTTTCACGTCTGCACAGGCGTATATTTCCACCAAAAATATTTTTTCAGCATAACTATGATTTGTATCTTCACTTTGATTCTTTATCTTTGATTTATTGACTATGACCCGAAAAATACATTGCTATTTTCGCTCATTTTTTCAAAAATGTGAAAAAAACTCGGGAAATCACTTCCAAAATTATGTAACGTTATTGAAAACTTTGAACACTTATAACTCCGTAATCACAAGTGATAGACAATACTTTAAGCCATTGAATTGACCGCAATGTATCGGAACAGCTGAACATCTTGGTGCTGAACAAGTATGGGCCAAAGTAAAATGCAACGGCAGAAACTTGATACTGGCACAAGTTTACATAAGACCAGATTCACCGTTGGAAGTTTATAAAGCCCATATGAACGCATTGCGTGTAGTGGCATCAAAATCAAATCAAAATGATGTACTGCTTGTGTCAGGTGAATTGAATTTGCGCAATCTGATTTGGTATACATGCAACACAAATGATGCTCATGATCCTGATATCAACTTTAAGGCGAATCCAGAAGTAGCTTTTGCTGTAAATGTGGTGAGCGAAAAAGAGAAAATTGTCATCGATACGTGCCACGAACTGGGTTTGTTTCAAATATGTACTCACCACAATGAAAACAAACGAATGTTGGATTTGCTATGGACGAATGAGCCCAACATGTTCACATGCAATATGAGCAAAAGTAAAATAGCAAAAAATGAAACACACCATCAAGCACTCGAAGTCGTCATCCATGATAAAATTAACAGCAAATCGGATGATGTGATTACATACAAAGACTTCAAACAAGCTGACTACACATCGATCAATAAATTTCTTGATAATGCCAACTGGAACAATGTTTTCAACGGAATCGATTTGAACGATGAAATTGATCAGTTTTACGCAATAGTCAACACTGCAATCGATACGACTGTTGAAACGAGAACGAGGAGACAACAAATTCATCCGAAGTGGTTTAATGGTGAACTGATCAATTTGAAGAACAGAGTCAATGCATTGCACAAAATGAAGAAGTTTGATTCTACCAATGAGACGAGTAAGGATCATGCCGAGCTTCATCGCAAGTATAAGAAAAAATCTCGTTCTGCTTTTAGGAACTACAAACTCGAGATGGAACAATTGATAAATGAACATCCACAGAAATTCTTTTAGTATGTGAGAACTTGCAATAATAACAATAATGATTTTCCAAGTGAAATGGAATATGATGGCAAAAAATTCACCGACCCATCTGAAATTACCAACTCATTTGCGGCACAATTTGGAAAAGCATACACACAGCCGATTGATGGATCCGAGGCTAATTATGATGAAAATGATCCGATATTATTTGACCGTTGTGCAAACTTTTCCGCGCATTGATATTACTGAGGAGTTGGTTATGGAGAAGATCAATGAATTGCCAAGCAACTTGGTGTCTGGTCCCGACGGAATACCGAATATGTTCATCAAAAACTGCATTCACACATTGCTGAAGCCAATAACACACATATTACGTGAATCTTTGAATTCTGGTTATGTGCCAAACACATGGAAGCGCTCTTATGTGAGAACAGTGCACAAAAGTTGAGCTAAATACAAAATTGTGAATTATCGTGGAGTAGCACTTCAATGCATAATACCTAAATTGTTGGATTCGATAATAGCAAATCATTTGAATTTTCATATGAAGAACATCATCGATGACAGCTAGCATGGTTTTGTCAAAGGAAAGTCAACAATAACGAATCTGGCTGAATTTACATCACATACACTGGTCAATATGGTCAATATGCAACATGGGTCTCAAACTGATTCAATATACCTCGATCTTGCTAAGGCATTCGACTCGGTTGACATGAATCTACTCATACACAAGTTGAAAATTATAGGACTGAATGAACAGCTGTTAAAATGGATAAAATCCTATCTGAAGGCTTAGTGTCACATACAACTGAAACTGAAACTGAAACTGAAAAT
>NW_022595778.1:0-1241 GCF_009176505.1 Sitodiplosis mosellana | reverse complement strand
GAATCACAATCATCAAGTATATTCCATCAGTTTGGCTGTGTAAAGCAGTACTCTTCCACGGAAAAAATTGGTGAATGGAATGCGAAACAAATTGCTGCAGAAAATAGATGGGTAGAAATATTTGGTCACCTGGAAAGGGAAAATATTTCGTTCACCAAATTTTCCGCTATAATTGAATTTGTTTTTTGTTTCCCCGGTACTTCAACTCCAGCAGAGCGAATTTTTGCGAGAGTAAATAAAGTTTGGAAAAAAAGAAAGTTCATCTCTCAAAATAAGCACTTTAAAGTCAATTCTAACTATTCAATACAATATGGAATTAACATGCATTGAATTCCACCGCTACATAAAAACTCGCCAAGATATTTTGAAAAAAATTGGTGCACAAGAAAAATATGATTTCAAAACACAAGAATCAAGTCCAGGTGCAATGTCAGTTGATTTAGTAGATTCAGAATAGTTCAATTTATCAGTTTTGAGAGCTATTTTTTTACATTAAACACATACTATAATGAATTTTTCATATTTTGCTGCAATTAAACGTGTTTTTGAATATACTGGGTTTTTATACTGCATTTTCGAACAGGATACTGGATTTTGGATAAAAGATGGTAAGATAGTACTGCATTTCAGCCAAAAGGAGTTGGTAGCATTATTTTTACACGGTTTTTAAATATTGTGCCTTTGCTCTGTCTGATAAGGTGTTATTGTTATGGACAATTTCATCAAACAGCTCTCTAAATGCAAGCCACTCTGTGCCATCGAACTCAGGCAATTTGAGTTCCGGCAGACTAGCCTGAGCTGTATCGTTGCGTTTTTTCAAATTGTCAATTAACTTACCGCCGAGAGATATTCAGTTTGCAGCTCGTTCAAATTTACCGTACCAGCAAAACGGCTACTTGATGAAGCAATTAGTGCTCGATGCGTTGCGCGAAATTCACTCCAATTTGTTTTTAACATTTCTAATTGCGCACTCGTGATTCCATTTGACCTTGTCACATGTTCATCGTCTATTTCACATAACAACGCTTTTATTTCACTTTCTTGGAACTTCATGACGCGAACTTCTGGAGGCATTTGGTCGTTTTCGTTTTCTTCATCGATTGTTCCACTGTTTACCATTACTGTCTCATTTGCCAGAACATTCGGAATGCCCATATTGGTCAAACGCGTTTTTTTTTATGTTTCCATTGGTGTTTTTTGCTTATTCTTTGAAGCCGATGCACCATTTGCAGAACTTTCGC
>NW_022595777.1:0-2037 GCF_009176505.1 Sitodiplosis mosellana | reverse complement strand
TATTCAATTTCAATTTAATTTTTTTGGTAAGGTTTTGTATATTTTTGGTAAGGATTTGGCATTTGGTTTAGTACGAATTTGGTTGGTTTTTGGTATGGATTTTGTATTTTTTAGTATGAAATTAGTAATTATTTAGTAAGAAATTGTTAAAATTTTGGTATGAATTTGTATATATTTAGTACGAATTTGATTATATTTAGTACGAATTTGTTACGTTTTGGTATGATTTTGTAATAACCCATTTTAATTGTTTGCATAGAGCGCTGGAGCGCCTTTTCTGCTCGCTTGGTTATGAAATTTTGCTGAGAAATTTTATTTTCTACATGAGCGCCCGAGCACTTTCGGCGCTCTTCGGCAGAGACTTTTCTATCCTGGGGGAGGCAATTTTTTCCCAGTATGAATGATTTTCGATTTCAACGTCCACAATTTTTGTTCTGCATATTTCAGCCATGGAATTGGTTTCAACAGGGCCGTAGCCAGGATTTTCCCCAGGAAAGTGTGGTTCCACTTTACCAAGTGATAGCTTACCCCAAAAAAAACAACTATTTCGAAAAAAAATCTGGGCTGGCGCTTGGAATTTATTTTGACATTTTGGACCAGTTCGGACCAGTTTTTTGGACCAGTTTTAGTGCCAAAGTTCTTATATTTTCTCACTTATCCCGTGTACCAATTTTCATCGAAATCGGACCACTTTGATTTTTCGTGATTTTTGGCCTCGTGATTTTGGCCCTGGGTTTCAATGAGTTCATATAGACTGCATATACTCATTAAATTTATTAAACTATCAAAAATAGATCCATTTCAAAATTTTGTTGAAAGACAATTGAATCGATTTTTTCCTTATATGAGGGATTTTCGATTCCAACTTCTGAACTGTTTCCTTGTGCTCAGATATACCTCAGACATTCATTCAATCCAATAAACCATCAAAAAGAGAAGAGAATGATAGAGATTGTTTCAAAATTATTCATCTACTGTGCATACATTCCACAAAATTCACCGCAAACAATCTACGATTCACATTAAGCAGCCATGCACAAAATCGCTACCGATCCTGAAAATGTTGTTATTTTTGTTGGTGATTTTAATCTGCCGCATGTGGAATGGTCAATCGATAGCGACGACGACAACATTATGATTCCAACTAAATTTGCACCTGGGCAAAAACACAGACTGGAAGGTTACATTCGCACGATTTTTCAAAATATTCATGCTTATATCTCTTCTGTAAGCCCAGAAACCACTTGAAGTATTATGCTGAGGCAAATTTAGACCACAAAAGGAACATTTCATACCAACAAACCTTTCCCATATCTCTCACACCTATAGAGATATAGCCGTTTTTTTGTTGGACTGGAAGGTTACAATTTTGGCAGAGCATCCTTGTACTCCAAGGTTCTGTTCGCTGTCTGAAGGATCAAAGAAACGAACGAAACCATATTTACCCCATAAAAATCAATTCGGGTCTCTCTACGATCCAAAATATACGGACTGGAAGGTTACAGAAAAAAGACTGCCTCGTTACACAAAATTCCTCGGGCTAAATAAACCAAATATCAAATTCAAATTAGATTCAAATCAGTCGATAACAAATAGAAATACGAGAATTTATCATGATTTTTGGTTTCGAATCGATTTGTAATAGAAATTTGTCATAAACAATTCCGATTTCTCTGATCAAAAAAAGGACTGGAAGGTTACAAATAAAAGACTAGATCGTTACAAAGTACATCGACGGTTGAAATAAATGCAATAATACACTCGAAATTGATTCAAATTTGTAGAAAAAGAATAGAAGTGTTATCATTCTTTGTGGTGTTCAGTTCTGGATTGGTTTACAAAGAAAAAACCTGTCATCAAATGATCTCGATTTTTTCAATGTAACAAAGACTGGCTCGTTACACATGTCTGAAGGCTCTTATAAGTGTTTTAGTCTAATAAACTAACTAATATTTTTTATTTTCCAGAAAATAGGCAGAAAGTTAAAAAAAACTAATATAGCGTCATTATTCTTGATAAAGGTATACATGAAAAAAA
>NW_022595776.1:0-1302 GCF_009176505.1 Sitodiplosis mosellana | reverse complement strand
AAGCCAACATCACTACCAAGGCTTTCAACTTCAAGCGGGCCAACTATGCTGGTATGAATGAACACCTGGCAAGCATCAACTTCCCCGCATTATTCCATGGAAAGACAATCACTGAGAAAGTGAATTTGCTACATGACATTTTAAACGATGCAATCATTAAATTTGTGCCCACGTACATCGCCAAATCGATACAAAAATGCCCATGGAAAAATAAATCACTAATAACATTGAAAAACAGGAAAAACAAGGCAGGGAAACGTTACAGACGGTCTGGCTTCAAACCGTACTTTGAATGGAAGTATATTTTAGCATCACGTGAATTTGATACACTCAACATGGAACTCTACAACACATACGTGGACAAAATGAAAGCTTCGCTCAAGTCTGATGCATCGAGATTTTGGCAATATGTAAACTCGAAGAAGAGTACTGACAAAAAACCGAAAGTCATGCAACTTGGTGACGTGCGTACGGCAAACGAAACTGAACAGGCCAACCTGTTCGCTAATTTCTTCAATAGCAACTACGATGACTCAACGACTCAAGGCGTTCAACAATCGCCTACCGATGAGTCACAGCAAATTGAGGAATTCCAGCTCGATATTAATTTTGTGCTCAAAGAGCTACAAGCCGTAAACACCAAGAAAGGTACGGGTCCCGATGGTATGCTAAAGAATTGTGCGAGTCATTTGGCGGCTCCACTCACCGAGATCTTCAATGTCAGCTGGCCATTTCCCTGACAAATGGAAACGCTCGAGTGTATCTCCCATTTTCAAGAAGGGGGCGAGATCAAAGATTGAAAACTATCGTTGCATTACTAAGCTCAAAACTGTGGAGAAGTTCTTTGAGCATTTAGTGAAGGTCAAACTTCTGTCTCTGGTACAGGACAAAATCACCAAAAAGCAACATGGCTTTATGAAGTCCAGATCCACTGCATCTAATCTCACCGAATTTACCTACTATGCCCAGAGAGGCATAAATTCTGGTGCGCAAGTGGACGTTCTCTACACAGACTTCAGTAAAGCGTTTGACGGAGTTAACCACAAGAGATTGATTCTGAAACTCAGATCGTTCAATCTGCCAAACAATCTTCTTGCTTGGATTGAATCTTACCTGTCAAACAGAACGCAATTCGTCAAGTATGGGAGCAGCGATTTGAACGAATTCAACGTACTATCTGGCGTACCACAGGGAAGTCATCTCGGACCCACATTATTTTTGTTATTCATCAACACAGTGGACGAAATAGACGACGTGTTCATTTCCTTGTTCGCCGATGATGTAAAAATCGCCCAAATCATC
>NW_022595775.1:0-1033 GCF_009176505.1 Sitodiplosis mosellana | reverse complement strand
CGTTGCTTAATTTGTTTTGCCTGCAATCAAAAATACATATTGATAAGACCTGTTTTTTATTCTCTATTCTTCTGTTTTTTATTGCAATACAAAAGTGGCTAAAATAAGATGGTTTTAAACCGCCTGACAAATAAATATGTCGAAATGTGGATTTACCTTCAGTTTGTGATAAATACTCACTTTTGTTTACAGTGGAACCTCGGAAATTAGAAGATCCAGAAATTAGAATTCCTCTGAAATTAGAAGAGAATTCTCCGCTCCATTGCTGCTTCTGAAATTAGAAGATTGTCTTCTAATTTCAGAGGTACGTTTTTAAATGCTTATTTAATGCAATGCAGCTATTGTTTCGAACGAAAAATATTTTAAATGGAACAAAGTATCGATTGGAATTGCTTGACGAAATTAAGGAATTGAATCACTATTTGTGGTTTTTTTCGAAAATTATGAGCGTCAGCTTCAAAATCCCGAAACAAAACATATTAATGTGAATTCTATTTGAAAGTGAAAATTTTTAGGAACATTTCATCGTTGAAATATACAATCACGGCTGATTTGAAGCAAATTGAACTCAAAATCTTCTGGAAATATGTTCGATTTTCGTCCAAAAATGAACAAATTTTGTTTTTTTTGGATTCGGATTGCTCCAAATTTACTTTACATTCGTGGAAAAAAAATTCATCTCCATAGTTTTTATAAACTTTCATCTCGAAATAAATGAATTGTTTTGTCTGATAATTCTTCTAATTAAATTGGAATATTATTGAAAAGAATTATTAAGGCAGAGTATCAAAAATATTGGAATCTTGTTAAAAGTTTGTTTCAAAGCTATATTTTTATTTGGGAATTTCGTTCTGGTGTTACTGTAGTGTCATTTTGTTCATTTAACTGCAAAATTAATGCAAAAATATTTGCCTCCGAAATTAGAAGAATTCAGAAATTAGAAGTACCCAAAGTACAAACACCTTCTAATTTCCGAGGTTCCACTGTATAACATTTCTTAATCTACATTAAATCAATTGAATGGGTGGTTACC
>NW_022595774.1:0-3231 GCF_009176505.1 Sitodiplosis mosellana | reverse complement strand
CATTTGTGCTAGATAGACAAGGGTTCCACTAAGTGATCAATTCAGATACAAAAATCCATCTCTCTCTATCTGTTCATCAACAAATATCAGGACTGAACACTTATACATATGTTAGGCATCGGAACGAAAATATAGAACAAGAAAAAATTTGAGTGAAAATTGTGAAATCTGTGTCAAAAAAATAATTTTATGTGTGATTCGTAAATTTGAGTCAAAAAAATAAATGTTGAGTCGAAAAAATAAATTTTGAGTCAAAATTCTAAAATTTATGTGCGAATCAGAAATTTGAGTGGGAAAAAAAAATTTTTCGTAAAAAATTGAAAAATCTGAGTCAAATTTCAGAAAATTGAGTTGCACAATTTGAGTGGAAAAAATAAATTTTGTGTGGGATTTTAAAAAATTTGAGTCAAAAATGAAAAAAATTGAGTGTACATGTACATTTTTAGTAAATTTGAGTCAAAAATCGGAAAAATTGTGTCAAAATTAGAAAATTTGTGTGAGAAACGGAATTTTGAGTACAATTTTTTTTTTACCGTCAAATCATCCAATCCAGTTATTATCGTTTCAAAGTGCCTTTTGAAAATGTCAATACTTTTGTATTTGTGCGACCATCGTGTTGCGCAAAAAGCAGGAATATTCGGAACATACTTTCTTCTCAAAGTCGATTCTCTGAAGAAGTTTATAATATCTTCAATTGTTGAAATGGTGTTACGTATTTCCGGAACTATATTCAAGTCGCTCACAACCAAATTTATGTTATGATTTGCACAATGAAAGAAAAGATTATTTGGATATTTTTCTTTCAAAATGGCTTGAACTCCTCCAATGTGACCACTGGTCACTGACCAGCCATAGTAGAACAGCCATCGTAGCCTGTCCAACGCATGAGATTGGATCTAATTCACAGTTTTCAATGAATTGGTCAATAGCTGCAGCAATCGATTTGGCGTCCATTGCATGTAAGGTGACAAATCCTAAAAATTCTTCACGAATTGATTTTTTCTGATCGTCATAAAATCGTACGCCGATCGATAATTGTTCCTTTCCAGAAATATCCGCAGTTTCATCTGCCATTATGCTGTAAGCTGCAGCAAGTTTTACATTGTTAATTATCATGTCTTTGATTGTTTCTCCACATAAATCAATTAATTCATTTTGTATTTGTGGCGATGTATAAAGAGTATTTTTTTCCCCTTTTCAATGTGATCTTCGAGTTCATGATCACCAGAGTCAATTTTGAACTGAAGAAGATCAAAGAAAACGCCTAATAAAATACAAATGGAATCAATAATAAAAAAAATATCAGAAAATATAAGTGAAAAGGCATACCGCCATGCAGCTCTTTTCCTCTTAAAGGTAAATCGTGACTGCCATAAAATATGATTGTTGATATGATGGAAGAAAGAATTTTGCGATTTTCAGCAATTAACTTTTGATGGCCAGAGACCATTTGGACATCTACTGGTGCAAATTGGGTTAATTGTATTACATCTTGTGTTGCCTGTTTGTGCCAATGGCTAGAAGCATGTTTTTTACAGGCGTCATTCATATCTTTGTATTTGGTAAACGGTGTCACTATTAATGCTCCTAAAACACCTTGCACTACAATTGGTGGAAAAAGTACACAGTGAAGACATGAAGCACCTTTCAATTTCTTTGAGTATTTGAGCCACTGTTTATATGTTTCCAACCAATCGTATCGGAATTTTCGTTTGGAGTCAGCAGAATCTTCACCGAATTTATAACTCTCAGCAGGCATCCAACAACGAATCAACATCTCTTTTTTTTGCACTTGTCATTTGACTTGATCGTCCGAGCCATTGACCTATGTCAAACTCATAGTCATTGTTTTGAGAATTATGGCAAGATGAAATTGCATGGATGCAATTAAACTCAATCCAGACATAAACTGTTTATGTCTCGTTTATATTTTTTTCGTACTGGGCACTGCACAGTGAACAGAACGCAAAACTTATCAACAAATAAAATTCTCGACAATTTTACATTTCACTCAAAGTGCTTACGTGGTTTTTTCGGCAGCCGCTACAAACCGCTTAAAAACAAAATTCCGATCGATACCCATCCAATTCTGTGAAACAATTTATTTATTTAACATATTTTGGCTGTACTTGAACCAAGACCATGCTCTCTAAATAAGCGGAACATATCATATGACATGTTTATACGATTTTGGAATAAAAGAATGATACGCGTTAATAAACAAGACTGAATGTTTGTGTTATTTCGATTTTTGCTGCATTTGCATTTACATGAAATTCAATGAGAATAGGTGGCTTATGATAATAAATGATTCAATCATTTTCGTTGTGCTATCAAATTCTGAAGAGCGAGGAACGAATCAATTAAAAATAAAGTGATCAAATTGACACAGTACCTAAGTGTTTTCTCTTTCGAAATGAAAATCAACTGGAAAAATTTGGGCAAATTGGCTACTGCTGTCTACGCTGGATATGAAATAGGTAAACAAAATCAAGTGTGAAAAATAGAGTGAAAAGTTTCTAAAATTTGGGAATCCAAATCTTCTATTTATGAGAAAGGTGACATTGTTAACAACGTGGGAAAGCATGAGCAGCAGCAAGCTGTACCATACGTTGCATGAAACTCCAAAGACGATGACGATGAAGATACCGACACCGACATCGAAATATCGGACATAAAATTGATACTCTTCATAATTTTGGTCGCCGTATTGGCAGCTGTGATTATTTGCATCGGCCTCAAAATCTACTCTGCAATTCGCAAGGGAGCCAAGAAAGAATTACAACAATCGCTCGAAATGAAGTGAAAAAATCAAATTACGCAAAATCGTGAAATCATATTGAAGAAATGTGACAAATTCATTGAATAAATGATTCGATTTTCAAAGAATTCTTTGTGTTTCTAATTTAATTTTTTCAAAATGAGTTCAAAATATGAGTTAAATTTCACCAAACATAAGTGTCCTCGATTTTTAGCGAAATTTTCTGTGAAAATAGCTGTTTTATGAAATTTGTATCAAAACTTAAGAGACTTGAAACGTAATCGTCCTCGATTTTTGAGGAATAGCATTTTTTTTATTGTCATGACTTATTTTGAAAATCGAGGACATACCCGAATCAAAGCTTAGGAGGGGCACTTGCCCCTCCTGCCCGCCTGACTACGCCCTTGAGTGCATCAATTCGGAAACGTAACACAAAAATAAATTTTATGTGACGATTTTGAATCGGTGCA
>NW_022595773.1:0-1139 GCF_009176505.1 Sitodiplosis mosellana | reverse complement strand
AAGAAATAGAACTTGGAGAGACTGAAAATACGAATTCATTATAAATACTGTAAATATATAACCAAATATTTATACCAAATAAACCACCTCTGGCGAAGAAACGCTGTATGGTGCAGAATAATAATAATAAAAAAAAAATTCACCAATGAACCAACTTGGCAAAAAGAAGGATGCAGAAATTCTAGTTTTGGTAAGTACTTTCAGGAGCGATTAGTTAAAGTGAGTCCCTCATCCATGACCGAAAAAATGTTGCACAGTGTAATTAATAAAATATTATTAGCTGTGCAGCTATAGTACAGTTTTAATATAAAAATGGGAGGGCGGTTAGAAAGGAAGCACAAGACAAGAGCGCGCGCGCTCGTTCGGTCTTGCACTCCCTTTTAACCCCATCCCATTTTTTCCGCGTGGTAATTGAGTGGTTTGGTTTTTTACTTCGTGCCTACCTAGTTTATTTTGTTATTCATAAATCGTATATATATGTATTGTGGTAAAGTGAGGTTAGGTATAAAATCCATACAGGTGTCATACCAAGCTTTATACGGGATATTTTATGGTATATGGTGCAACTAGTATGACATTTAGAACAAGAAAATACTCAGTATTTATTAATTTGACCTTGTTTCAGTGAAACCGGGGGCTATACTGCCCTGCCATAAGGAGATGGGGCGAAATGGTCTAAAGCAACGTTGTCCTCCTTGAGTCACTCTACAATTTTCCTGAACACACTCTAACGATAAAACCACCCAATGACCCAGGAAACGAGGATAAACTTTCTTTTTTGACCCAAAAATTTGATTTTCTTCGTGTAACGGTTTTTCGAACATAACGTAAACAAATGTGAAAGTTATGTATACCGTTGGATAGGTTATTATTATTATTATTCTGCACCATACAGCGTTTCTTCGCCAGAGGTGGTTTATTTGGTATAAATATTTGGTTGCATATTTACAATATTTTATGTATTCATTATTTCTTTAGTTTCTCCAAGTTCTAATTCTTCTAAAATAATCGGTTATTCTCTGTTTGACAGTATCTGTACTAACATTAAAATCAATTAAATAGGTATCACAAATTGGAATAGTACTAGTATCGCATTCATTCGATCGATTAGGCGGTTTGATAGGGACAAAATACTTATA
>NW_022595772.1:0-3081 GCF_009176505.1 Sitodiplosis mosellana | reverse complement strand
ATGATGGCATTGAATGAATATCCCAATGCAAATAATAATTACATTATCAGTCCATACGATGATCGTTGCTCAAAATTAAATATTGATTCAATTCACAGTAGATATGTATATACTTGTTGTGTGCTCATATATGATCTAATTCATCAAAATTTGGACTCAGAATTTTTAAATTCGAAACTGATATGGAATAACAGTAGGCCAACTCGAAACACAGAACTATTAAAATTACCGACATACACGAGTGGATATTTGCAAAATCAGCCCTTTTGGTCAGCAGTTAGACAGTTTAACGAAAGAAAATCAGAATATGTAAATAGTGTAGAAAGAGATAAATATGTAAAAGCAATTAAAGATAAGCGACAATTGTAAAGGATCTGTATTAGATCAATAACTAATAAATGATTAAATGAAATATCTTCAGGAAATCGTCCCTGCATTTTTTTCTATTACTTTTGAAAAATTGAAAATTACGCGCCGCCCCAAAATTGGTCATGCCAACCCATACAATCAATCCTGGCTATGGGCCTGCGAAGGTTTTCGTAAAGTCCGTGTACAGGACATCAACTTGAGCTCCAGTGTTCAGGCTACTCTGGGCGTAGTATACAAACTCGGTTAGGTTTGATGCTGTAGATCGACCTTTCATAAATCCATATCGCCCAACCAACAAGATGCGATCACGAACAATTTCAAGCAAATTTACGTTGACGAGGTGCTCGAAGAATTTAGCGATCGTTGGTAGTTTTGCTATGCACCTGTAGTTTTCAATGTCCGATCTGGCGCCCTTTTTGAATATGGGTGATACACTCGATCGTTTCCATTCGTCGGGAAAAATGCCAGATGAAAGCGACTCATTGAAGATCTTAGTCAACGGACTAGCAAGCTTTGGAGCACACTCCTTCAAAATCAAAGGATGAATACCGTCAGGTCCAACACCTTTCTTGGTATTGACCTTCGTCATTTCAGTCATGCCAAAATCAAGGTCAAGCTGGAAACAAGAGGTGTTCTCAGACTGAGGTGATGGTTGATTATTTGGTGTCGTAGATGTGGAGTAATTGCTCCCGAAGAAGTCCGCAAATAAATTAGCTTGCTCCGATTCGCTGGATGTCTTGGAGTCGCCGAATCGCATGGTTTTCGGTATGTTATCAGTGCTCTTTTTAGAGTTAACATATTACCAAAACGAAGATGGATCACTTTTCAAGTTTGATTTCATTTTGTCGACATACTGATTGTAAAGCTCGGTATTTTTTGCATTGAATTTCTCGTGCGATTCTTCAAATGGCTGCTTGTCATTGGTCAGCTTCCAGTAATCCCAGACTTTTTTTTCTAAATTCTTGAGATGCCGAAGTTCTTTGTTTTTCCATGGGCATTTTTGGTTGTTCTTGCGGACATACGTTGGAACCGTACACTGAATAGCTTCCGCTAACACGTCATGAAGGGATGACACCTTCTCCGCAAGTGATTTGTTTTCGAATAAGTCATCGAAGTTGACGGCAGCAAAATATCCATTCATGCGCTGATAATCAGCCCGTTTGAAGTTGAAATGCGTGTTATTCTGGTTTTCAGAACCATTGTTAATCGGATGCCATTCAAATTCAATCACAAAGGAGGGTGGTGAATGTCAATTTTATCCCTCAATGACAGTTTAGTAGCATCGCTAACTGTTGTGTTGGCATGGTCGTTAGTGAAAAATAGGTCCAACAATTTGAGGTTCCGATTTCTTATTGAATTTATTTGCTGGAGGCCCAGGCCCATCAGGCCAGTAAAACCTTCCTCTGGAGTTTTGTTTGCAATTGATGAACAAACTGATCGGTTTACAAGGTGAGCCGCCATCGCACACGCTTCACTCCAAAATGAATCATCCAGATCGGCATTAAAAATCATGCACCTGGCCCGTTCGACGATTGTCCGATTCATTCTCTCTGCTACACCATTCTGTTCAGGTGTGTATGCAGTTGTCATTTGGTGTAAAATTCCGGTCATTTTAAAAAATCGATAAAATTGCTGTGAGCAATATTCGGTTCCGTTGTCAGTTCTGAAAATCTTAATTTTCTTGCCCGTTTGGTTCTCCACAAATGCCTTGTAGTTGATGAAACAGCTCAACACATCGGATTTTGCCTTCAAAAAATACAAAAAAACCTTCCGACTGTAATCATCAACAAAAGTCAAAAGATACTTGGCACCGCCAATCGATGGCGTCTCCATCGGTCCAACCAAGTCCGAATGAATGAGTTGCAACACATCATTTGTTTCCGTCATGCTTCTCTTGAATGATGCTCGTGTTTGTTTTCCTTTGGCGCACACTTCACAATTTGTTGCAATCGTTTTGTCGTCGAAATTCATCCCAGTCACGACTCCATCACGCAATCTTTTCAAACTTTGATAATTAATGTGTCCAAGTCTTCGATGCCATGTGACCGCTGAATCAGGCCCATAGCGTGGTAGGTGCGAGGGGATGCTAAGCATCCCCGAGCCGGATTTTCGCATCCCCGAGCGAGATTTGTGTATTTGCAAAGCTAAATAATTTTATTAATCGTTCTATCGCTGAATTTTTTTTGGCAAAGTCAAAGTTTTCCTCAGGAAAAAAAATCCAAACAGTATATTTTCAAAGTTCAATAAATAATAGTCATCAGAATTCAATGGAAATTTTCTAAATCATTTTTTGATCGATACATTGTTTCTGTTTCATATATTTTTTATTTGGTAACATTTCTTTGGCAAACAAACTTTGTTCGATCTTCATCATTAATATAATTGCACTCTTCGTCCTTTCTTGTTATTGAACGCTTTCATGATGTCATCAATAGAAATGTTGTTCAAACGTTTGTGCTCGAAGGCGATGAAAGCTAAATTGCGCATACGTTCACTTGAACCCATGGATTATTTTAAGGATTTTCGATTTTTGAGTATTGACAACTGCCATCTGATCTGGGGCGATCAAAGGTTCAAATATCCGAATACATGATGAAGCTTGGAATATCTAATCTTAGTTTCAGTATATCAGACCGATGGATTTAATTGCCAAGTATTGGAAATCGCAATGGGTTTATGGGCAGTCAGGATTACAACAACAACAACCTACTG
>NW_022595771.1:0-3205 GCF_009176505.1 Sitodiplosis mosellana | reverse complement strand
AATCACATTACAAGAATTCTCGATCGCAATCTAAAACGCGCTCCTTTTGTACAACTCTTTCCCGATGGATTGTTGATTGGATAATGATACTCGATAGATGAATGAATGGTTCAGAGTGGCTCTATGGCATTTCAATTGTTTGTGCAAGTCACAGAATTCATTCGATTTGCATACTTTATCGGCTTAAATTTGTGATAAAATCCATTCCTAACTCAATTTCAGCCGAATTGTAGCATTTTTCAGGAATGTCAACGAATAGCTCAGTTGCCAGTCGGCACATAATTTGTCATCATACGTCAATTATAAATGTATCTCACACGCACATTCGATCGTTCAATGTTCATCTCGAAGAAGCGTGTTCCTTTCAATAAGCATTCAGTACATTCGGTGCGATGTGAGGAATGTCAAAATAAATCCAATATGATTCAAATTAGATTTTACAACAAAAATGCAGAACAGAATGAATTCATCACATTCACGATCGCGAGGTATGAACAATTGTACATTGGACAATACCAAATCCTAATTTGATTATATTTCAACAAAAACACGACGAATGAGTTTGTTTTGGCAACAGTTTGTTTATATTACACAGTGAAATCTTCCGATAAGCGACACTCGCAACAGTGGAATATGTGATGAAGTTTTGAATTTTTCAAGGCGAATTTCTCCATAGTTGGTTTGTAGCAACATGTTTGAATGTTCAACGAAATATAAGATACCAAAATTTCTCTTTTCAATCACGTCGATTGCGATCTTTGTCCATCCAGACTATTTCGATTTCAGTGACTCAATAAATGTTCAGTAATTCATTTACATTTTCATATCTTTATTTCCAACCAAACACGGATTTGGTAAAATAAAATTTCGCACTAATTTAACCGACATTTTTGAATTGAACTCGACGATTGTGCTCAAAAGAGAGCTACTGAATGACATGAAGCGTATACATTGAGCGACGTTGTCAACTTAACGAAATGTCAAACAAACAGCAACCGTGCGAGTCGCAGTATCAATGGTGTAGGATATGCTTGTCATTGTTCAATGAGTCACACAGTGAGGCAGACATCTTGAAAGACGAAAAGCAAAAAAAATATATATTTTATTTTGAGCAGACGAAGGCGACGACAGACGTAAGTATTGAACATTTTTTCGTTACTTATTTCGTTGTTAGGTTTGGAATTTTAGAATTCTGTTGAAAAATCTACATAGCAATTAGAATTTTCACGAAAATTGTCAAAGAATAGCTTTAGATGCAAGTGTACATTTGATATGTACCTTTTCTCGTCCATACGCGCAATAAACACGTGTTTTACATTGGGTCTATTCATTTGCATTCATGTTTGATTTTTTATCTTTCTCTTGGATCCAGCAGAAAATGAACCCATTCAAAGGTGTTACTGGCAGACAATGCAAGCGCAAGTCAAAGTGCGTAATAATTGAAGTTAAGCAAGAGCCTGGTATTAAGGAAGAGCCCAACGACGGTAGTGGTGTCATAAACATACCAAGGCCAAGAGTTGTGGGAAGATATCGTGCCAATTATGAAGGACCGGTCGACTTTGGCTATGACTTTGATGAGGTAAAGGATGAAATCAAATGTGAAGGAGGAGGGATGGGCGAGGAAAGGGACTCGTCACCATGTGGACGATCGAATGAAAGCGACACCGCCAATAATGACGACAACGAAGAGCCAATGGGTGATGCAATTGATGTGCAACAACCGCAACCAGTCGGCAGCCGGAAGAAACAGAATGGAAGAAGCTCCAAAAGACGAAACAAACGAGCGAATCCCAGGAATCAAGCGGCCATAAAACAAAAGAAGCACAAATGCCATGTGTGCAATCATTTGGCAAGTGACAAGTCTCACCTCATAACACACTTGCGAACTCACACTGGAGAAAAGCCGTATCACTGTGATGTTTGTTCGAAGTCCTTTGCTCATAAGCATGTTTTGAACCGTCATAAGAGAACGCATGGCCGATTCCGTTGTTCAAAATGTAATCAAGGATTTGAACAAGAATCAGTCAAGATCGACCACGAAGCTTTATGCAATCCTGTCCGATTCGAATGCGATATTTGCGGATACAGAACAATTCAAAAGCCACATTTGACAGTTCATATGCGGATTCACACCGGAGAAAAGCCATTCGTGTGCTCAATTTGTTTCAAGTCGTTTGCACAAAGCAAAGATATCCGAAATCATTCGATGACTCACAAAGATGAACTGCCGAATGCTTGTTTGAAATGTGGTCGACGATTTGCCACTCCAGCAGACAAGCAATCACACGAAACGCGCTGCCAACGAAGTCTTTTCACATGCAATCAGTGCCATTACAAAACTATTCACAAGCATCAATTGAAGCAGCACATGCAATCAATGCACGGAGCTAGAAGATCGATCGAATGTGGAATTTGCAGCAAACAATTCTTCGAACAGATTCAATTAAATCGGCACTTGTCAACAGCACACAGCGATCAATTCCCATTTCAATGCTCCAAGTGCTTCGGAGGATTCGCAACTGAAGACGAAAAAGAGGTTCATGAAGGTGCATGTGGCTACCGTCAGTTTCAATGCCATTTGTGTAGAGAATATCATCGAGACAAATACAAATTGAAGTATCACATGCGAAAAGACCACACCGGAGAGCGGATTCAATGCGAAGTGTGTGCAGCAAGCTTTACCACTAAAAGTAATGCCGATAAACACATGAAAACAGTTCACCGTTTGAAAAAAAATAAGTCGCACATCCCATAGATTTAATAAACCATAGCCGAATCGAAACCATAACTCATGGTCTCTACAATTGATTGAATTCATAGGTTGATACACTTCAGAGACTTATTTCAAGAATTTGAAATAATATCCAAATAACATTTAATATTTTTCTCATTACATAAACTTCATGATTACCACTTGCATTTTTAATAAAATAAAACAAAAATAAATTGAAACAGCAACAGAAAAAGAAAAGAGTTTGGACTTTGATTTCAGAGTTTATTTTCGCAGCAATTTCCTCTTGGCTTATGAATGAAACAAAAGCTCCCTTAGTAAATGTATTATATCAACGAGATCCCCTACGATGCGTTCTGATCGAGATCGTACGTTTTAGGATAATATTACAATTTCATAGCGTTCAAAATATTTGTTTCATTTCTTAAATCACATTACAAGAATTCTCGATCGCAATCTAAAACGCGCTCCTTT
>NW_022595770.1:0-1589 GCF_009176505.1 Sitodiplosis mosellana | reverse complement strand
CGGCCAAATTCACCAGACACAAATCAATGCCGCAACAACCACAAAAACGCATCATCAACAGCCACAAAAACCTTTGTGCCACAACAGTCCAGCTATGTGAATAGCAATCTGAACCGGAAAAGTTTCATACGACACGAGAGTATGCCCATCACAAACACCTCCATTAGTCGATCATCGACTGCGAACAACAACAATCACATTTCGGTTAAACCAAATTCGGGTGAGTACGATTGCTGATTAATCTTTGTCTGATTCTTGTGTGTGGTCATTTTAAGTAGATCCTGAATGAATATTGATGATTGATGGAACAAAAAATTTCGTTTTTTTTATTCTAGCATTTTCATCAACGCAAACGAGAAAGTGTACTTCCGATGAAATCGCTGAAAAACGACGACAGGCGATGGCACGGTTAAAAAGTCGGAATGAAAATAAAGCCATTCCGAAAGAGAGAAAGTGTACTCCCGAAGAAATTGCCGAAGAAAGACGACAGGCGATGGAACGATTAAAAAGTCGAAAGTAGAACAAAGCAACAAACAATCAAAATACGCTAAATAATATCAGAATAATACTTCTCGTATCCAGATATATGGTTGCGTTAGCAGCAACGGTAGCCGCACTCGTTCCAACGAAGCAAGACGAAAGAAGAACGCGCATTCACATAGAGGGGAAGTACAGTGCGCACACACATCGTCGTTAAAATATCACAGTAGCCATTGGTTCGTGTTTTAACGACGATGTGTATGCGCTGGCCCGAATATCAACAATAAAAGAAAATAAATGAATATTATTCCCAAACAAATAATGTATATAAAATGTATGGCGTTTCCAATCTCACCACTGTTCACCACAATCAGTCAAGGCATTAAAGTGAATGACGCATGACAAAGTGACTTTGACAGCACACGCATATGAATTGTTGTCATGTTTACAGTCGGAAACGTCAATGCAAAATCTCCAGTATCCAGTTTCACTCTACTATATTCTGACATTGAATCACAAAAATAGTTTTCAGCAGATAACACTAATAGACAAATTTAGAAAAAAATGAGGTCCAGAGATGTGGCTAGTATATTTTGAAAGGACTCAGCCGCGCGAGTTAAAAACATGGTACAGTTTCTTTGGAAGTGTTCGTATTCTTTAGAAATTAATCTATATGCAAAGTACAGATAAATCCCGTGTATCATCTCCACTTGTATTGTTTTTTACATGCACCTTAATATTCACAATACAAACTCAATGCGAGTGGAGACGCCTTATGAAAAATGGCACAGATTGCTAGTGCTTAGGTTTATCTGTACTTTACTGGTTTTAGCCATGGATTTTTCAACATTAAAGACTGTAAAATTTACAGTAGACAGCATAGAACCAAAAGTACGATGGTTCTTGAAACAAGAGAGCCATAGCTTTCAAACGCGCCATAGAACATTGAAATCGATTCAGTGGTTTAAAAGTAATGGACCTGAAAAGTGTGGAAACATTATTGAAAAATCTCAATTTTAGCTACATTTTTCATGTTTGCTTCAAGAGATCTCTGTGAACAGAGCTGGAAAAAACACTCTGTGTGTGCGCGCACGTAACTAAGAACGCAC
>NW_022595769.1:0-2071 GCF_009176505.1 Sitodiplosis mosellana | reverse complement strand
CAGTTATCGCTTCGCAAACATTTCTGTAATTTGTATTAGCGCACGTGCACTAATTTAAGTGTTAACATTTTGATACAAGTTTGAATAATAATCGAAAAATTCTTTGGCTCAATGAAACTTGAACATCACACTTATGTAAACAGACCTTATATACACTGTACAGTTTCCCGAAAATAATTCATGGAAGAACTAAAAAAAGTAATCAACAATAATCTAAGCGAGCTTACCCTAAAGCAAGTGAAAGAAAATCCACCCCATATTGAAACTAGCTATTATTACGCAGCAAAAAAGCAATAAGAAGAACACTTGGAATAGATTTGTGCAATTTTTCTCGTTAAAAATCATGATTGCACAACCAACAAGCATAAGTTAAAAATGGTTGACATAGCATGAAATCTGATGTTTTTGCGAAATACTCGACAAAACCCGCCGCATAGAAAGCAGTTGTGCAGCCGTGCTGTTTGCACTTCGGAGATGTCCGCTTATACTTTATTTCATATTTCTGACAGTAGAAACGTCAGAATACCAATTGACATCGTCATTAAAACGAAAAAGGTCAATTTTGATTCAGCTCCCGATAGAAAGTACGCTGTTTGAGTGCTCCAACCACACACCGAGTGATTTAGTAGTAAAAATAATTAAATTTCATCAATTTGCCTGTGCTCTTAAAGTGAACAATCTGCATCGATATTTGAAGGGTGAACATATGTTTGTTAGCTCATTTTTTGTCTATTTTCATAATCCGATCTCAATTCCAAGCATATCGTGAGTCATTACAATTTTTTTCATGCATTGTGCAAAGTCAGCAAAATTGTAAGTTGAGCCACTTTTGGGTTTGTAAGTTGAGCCACTCAATTTGTTTGCTGTGAAAACATGCCGACGACATGTTCATGCGTGCGAATGTTTGGAATTGTCATTGAAACAACCCCAAACTAAATTTAGTGAACTTAAGTTGAATTTTACATGATTTTAGTTCGACATTTTGATACTAAAATGTATGGCAAGTCGTCGAAGCCGGTCAACTGATCGTGGTATATCCGATTTTAATGCATTGCTCAATGCAATTAGGCAAATTAGAATCGAAAAAAAATCAGTGAGAAATGCTGCTATTGCGTACAACATCGATCGAACAAGTTTGGGGCGGTACATGAAAAAATTCGATGATTTTCAAAGATGTGCACCCAACAACAATTTTCATCGAAAATATACCAAATTTACCGTTATTTCTGTGACTAATGACCATCCTAAAACTAATGACCAATAAAATTTCATAAATTTTGTAATTGGAGCATTTGCACTCAATATTCTTTACATTTTCAGTGATTTTTCATGGTGGCTCAACTTACAAGCCTTAATTTTTGTCTGCCGATTTCAAGCCACTTGGAAAATTGGCCATGAAAAAATATTTTTCCACTAAATCAAATAAGTTTCTTCAGCAAAAATGTAGCATTTTAGGTCCTCTTTACAACGGTACCAGCACATCTAGGATATCTTCATTCTATGAAAAATTATGAGCAAAATAATTATCGTGGTTCAACCTACAAACCTCTCCCCTATTATTTTTTTCAATGAGGGAAATTTGTCTAAAGAAGATAAATTAGGTTTCGTTAAAATCATGATATCAAGTGAAAATCACAAACATCTCAAAATAGAAATGAGCCCCGGAAATTGGAATTTCTCCATACAAATGTGCGAAACCGGGATTCATTTCTAATTTCTGAAAATTTCTAATTTTGTTTTCTTAATTAAAATCAACAATTGAAAAAACTTTGGCCAAAATGAACATAAAGAATCTCGGTTGACGAATAGTCTTATAGCAGTTAGTGTCAATGTGATTGAAGTTTCATGGGACTTCGAATGAAGTATCCGAAGTCTCAATAGTATATTTCGCATTCAACAGAAATATTAAGATGTATTTAGTTTGAAAAATATTTGTTTATAGCGTTGTTCTGCAAAATCTTATCGATGAAAATAATTTAGTTCAGTTTTATTCACTAAAAAATCTAAATTTTAATTCAAATACACACAGTGTGTGTGTTGTGCTTGTATCGCCTCCTTCGTTCCGAATTAA
>NW_022595768.1:0-1059 GCF_009176505.1 Sitodiplosis mosellana | reverse complement strand
GTCCTGGTGCAATGTCAATTGATGACGAATAATTAAATTCATTGATTATATGTGCTTTTCTTTAACTGTAAACTGATTACATTAATAAACCTCTGATATTTGCTTGGGTTTAAGCATTTTTTGCCATATACTGATTTTGTATTGATTTTTTGAGCAGCGTACTGATTTTTTGGCTAAAGATGGTAAGCAAGTACTGATTTTTCACCAAAATGACATGGTAGCATTAGACTAGCCAGTGTGAGCCGGCAGAAGTAATGAATGTGTCCTTGGTTTTCATTACATATCTAAAAATTGGGCCTATTTTTTCTTCACTATCCAAAACACATGTGTTAACGAAAAATCAATTCGATTGAATTGTTCGAAACAAGTCTAGGGGAATATCACGCAATTTTTATTCGCAAAACTTATTTCTATCTCATTTATTTCATTAAAATCTAATGAAATCTAAGCTATTTCAAATATTTCGCAAAATCTGTATTATTCACTCATATTCACCATGTGCTGACGTCATTACCGCTTCAAAAATGCTGGAAGTGGGTTTTGGTGGATCCTCAGGATCGTTTAGTACTGCTCCCGGTTCTGGAAGTGGATCCTCAGGATGGGCCAGGGCATTGTCAAACCCAGTCTGGTCCATCCTGAAGATCCACCAAAACCCACTTCCAGGATCGGGAGCAGTTCTGAACGATCCTGAGGATCCGCCAAAAACCACTTCCAGCATTAAAATATCTGCGAAAATCGACCAAAATGAAAAAAATCTTAGATATCTCGCATAATGTAATATAATTGAAATTAATTTTTAGAAAATGAAAAAATCAATAGAAATTCAATAGAATTTTTTGCGTGATATTCCCCTAGAAACAAGTCAAGGTTGAACAAATACGAGCGATATTTTTCATTCAACATTGTTTTATCATTGAATTTAATTTTGATGAAAATTTAATAATGACTAATGATGAAATCGCCCAGTTGCTGTTCAACCAAAATCTCACCTTACTTTTCACTTACGAAAAAGTTTCCTTGAACGTTCTCTCAATCACTGAAAAAAAGAGCTAAAAAATT
>NW_022595767.1:0-1378 GCF_009176505.1 Sitodiplosis mosellana | reverse complement strand
CAATTCCTATACTTTCCCTTGACACGTTGTGTATGGAAAAGTAATATACTCTGGGTTTCGGAAGCCTGTGTATTTATCAGAGATTACTATTAGATATTTTAATTCATATGGTATAAAAATATCGCATAAAAATAACAGATATTTTTCACGCGTTGCGTTCAACGTTCAACGCGTTCAATGTTCAGAGTCCAAAGATATCTAATATTTTTCGCGCGTTGTGTTCAACGAAACGCATAAATACACAATAGCGATTCTGCACACACAGAGTCGCTGTTCTTTCGTTATACTCTTCACACTTACGATGAGCTGCGCGGAGCGTGCATGCACATGTTTCGCTCACTTCTTTCTTTGAAAACCCTATCAAAAAACGTCCTGCTTTTTTCGGTTAAGCAAGATTTGATTGTGTGTACAACTGATGATATAAAATGTAAATTATTTCGACTGCCATATGAAGAAATGTATGTGTTTCAACCACTGTTGCACACTTTACAGGAAAAAGATTAAATTGTACATTCATATCAATCTCATTAAATGTAATCGGCCGTAGTTATGAAAAATTTACGTTCAATAAATTTTATTGAAATTTTTCAAATATTTTTGCTGGAATTTTATATTTATTCTAACCAAAAAAATTCACGGTCTATTTCACTGAAGATTTTTGGTTGTTTTTTTCGAAAAAATTGTTTTTATTTTAACCAAAAAAATTCACGGTCTATTTCACTGAAGATTTTTGGTTGTTTTTTTCGAAAAAATTGTTTTATTTTAACCAAAAAAATTCACGGTCAATTTCATTGAAGATTTTTGATTGATTTTTAAAAAAAATTATAATTATTTTAACCAAAAAATTGTTAACGTAATTTTACTGAAACTTTTCGGTTCTTTTTACCATAATGTTCTATGTAAAATAACTGAAAATCAAGTTTCAGTTAATTTAACCAAAAATTTTAAGTTAAAAAAACCGAAATCGTTTTGGTTGAAATAACCATGACTTTTCTTGATAGGGTACTCTTCGTGTGTCAACAAAATGTCTGTGTGTGTATCGCTTGTGCCGTCGTTTGTAAACGACTTCAATGAGCTGGGTACGAACAGTGTCGATCGAAAGAAAAGGGCAAAACATATAAATGCATGCATCGCGCAGCTCATTGACATTAGAGTCTATGTAAAATTGGGTGTACAAACAATTTTGTGAATACATAATCATCTCCCATTTTAATTCCTGTGGATTTTTTATTCTGAAATTTCACTATTTTGGTCTTCAGGCCTTCCACCTACAGTATACCAAAAATCTTCGAGGTTCGATTTCGCGAAGCATATTTTTTTGAGACACGAAAAACGCCAATTTGTATGAAAATCGTGAGGTGTACAGACAATTTTGTGA
>NW_022595766.1:0-2188 GCF_009176505.1 Sitodiplosis mosellana | reverse complement strand
AAAATTCAATTGTTCCTTTGCGTTTTTCTTTTGTTCTGGAACCTTGTGACTGTAATCTGTCCTCCCAAGTGCATTAACCAGTAAAACTGCGTCAGTATCACATTGTTTTATTCAAAATTCTTGTGTCGACCGATGGCACAAACATAGGGTCACTTTGGGGGCCATAACTCCGCTTTCAGCGATCCAAATGTCATGAAATTTGGATGGGATGTCAGTGAAGGATGTACTTTTCCAACGCCAGTCATTGTCGATAGGTGACGCCACCAGGAAATGCCCTAGCACAAAAGTCCTGTTTACTTTGAGACGGACCTTGTATATAGTATTTCTTGTGCTTCTACGAAATTCATACGACATTAAAACAAATCTTCTTCTCATTCTTTTAAGAAATCAAACACTGTTTTTGAATTCACCACAAAGTTATTGTTGTTAACTGACAGTTGTTTGTGGCGCCAGCTGCATTTGAACATGTTTTCGTTTCTTGGCCAAATCGGGAGATAGCAGACAGTCAATCTTGAATGATTCAACATTCACATTCCCAATCTTCTCAAGAATCATATTACGAATTTTATCTGATGTTGTATCACTGCTGTTGGATGAAACATAAATGCGTAAAATGTCATTCGATTTCAATTCACCTTCAGTCGGCAGTTTCTGTGGCATCATTTTGCTGAGCAGTTCCGACTTCAAATCATTAAACTTATCGGCAATCAGTTTTCTGATTTCATGCATTTGCTGATGCTCAGTTGAGTCTGCGATCCGTTGACTTTGTTCATTTGCAAGTGGATATTTAGTAGCCGCTTTGTTTCCATTCTCATTATTTCTTGTACGTAGTAAATCATCCAATTCAGTTTTAAGGTTATGTAACTCCTCTGTTAGGCGTACAATTTCAGCATTTTGGGCAGAGAATACAGCATTTTTTCCACTGCTCCTTTTGATTTCTAGCTCCAATTGGTTTTGAGTGACAGCACTATCGACGAATTGTTTTCTGCATGCCATGCAGGTAATTGCAAAAGCCGACGAATGGTGAAAAAACGTTTATACCGCTTCAAAACATTGTCAATTTTTGCTTTGTCAGGTGAAACATTACTGTCAGTCATGTCCATACGAATTTGCATCATTTTTTCACCGGTGAAAAAGGTCGCGAAATTTTGTGGAGACCAAAATTTCGTTTCACCGGGACTGTGTACTATTTTCACCGGGGAAATTTTTTCGCTGTGGGGACTTTTTTTCGCTAGGTGAAAAAAACGATGAAATTTTTCGCGTGCAAAAACACGGGAAAAAAATTTAACCACCACGAAAAAAATATGTTGGTGTGCCGATGTCAAGACAATCGCGAAATAATTAGTGTAATGTTGTCTAATTGCACCATACTTATATTTTGGTGCTCTTATGTGCTCTATTTCAGTGTTTGTACATGACTTTTTCGTTGCTTCGTCTCGTGTCTTCGTCGATGTATGAACATTCATTTTGGAGCTCTTATGTGCTTCCAATTTATGCTGCTGACTGTGTTATTATGGATGACGATCGCCATGTTCCTATATGAATACATGGATTCTCGTATAAAACGCAGAAAATAAAAAAACGCAAAAAAAAAAACGTAGAAAGACAAAACGCAGAAAAAAAAACCCAGAAAAAAAACACAGAAAGAAAAAACGCAGAAAAAAAACGCAGAAAAAAACACAGAAAGACAAAACGCAGAAAAAAAAACACAGAAAGACAAAATGCAGAAAAAAAACGCAGAAAAGACAAAACACAGAAAAATAAAAAATTTGATTTTTGACTAAAATATTGGGTAAATGAGGGTTCTTTTGGGTTATTTTTCCAAAATAATGGCATTTTATCTTGGCCAAAACCTCGAATAGTGTATTTTTCTGGTACCTCACATACATTACATTTACACTAGCATTTAGGACAACAACAAAGAGAGAGAAAGAAAATAAAAGGACAAAAACCATTATTCATAACACAGTGCAACATTTTTTCGGTCATCGATGCGGGCATAAGTTTTGAGTATCGCTGCTGAAAGTACTTATCAAACTAGAAATTCTGCATCATTCGTTTTGCCAACTTGGCTACCTTTTTCATTTTATGAAATTATGTATTTTTGGCTCAAACTGGATTTTGAGCACTTTTTCGACATTTTCACAAGGCTATATCTCGGTGAACCGTAGGGAATATTGTTTTTGTG
>NW_022595765.1:0-1174 GCF_009176505.1 Sitodiplosis mosellana | reverse complement strand
GAACCTCTATGCCTTTTCTATGTTTGACAATTGTCCAATATTCGATGCTGACTGAATGATTTCTCGTCGATGAATAACAGATCACAAATGCGCTTGATTTTATAATTACTTGATTTTATCATTTTCGTATTTAAAATTGATGTTATTTAATGGTTCTTGTACCAAAACTCGCCATATTATATTATGTGAAGCTTTAAAAGATGATTGGTGGGCCATCCGAAGTCAGAGACTTCAGATGGCCTGCTGTGTGGGTGTGAACAATTAACAAGACAACTGTTTGGTTAGACTGTAGACTTAAGACTGACTTTATTTAAATTAGCGCGCATATGTATTGTGCTTGCGCTTAGCGTATGACGCGGGCGGCTATTGCATTATGCCGCCACAGTGTCAATTTTTTGAGGTTTTTCTTAGGGCAAGTACCCCAGGATCAAATCGAAAATGGCTCATCTTCGAACTTAAACTAAGTTTTTCGGATACAAAACTTTTGGCATTTCCAGATTTTGATTATCCCAATTATTTTTTGAGTTATCGTGTTAAACACCAACGACAAAAAATTGTCCGTCCGTCCGTCCGAAAACGTGTCCGAACATTCGGACTGTCCGAATGTTCGGACAAAAATGCGTGTCCGAAATGTTTCGTACAAAACCTGTCCGTGTCCGTTTGTCCGAGATAAAATTTTCGGACATTGTCCGTCCGTCCGAACTTTCGTTGTCCGTGTCCGTTGACAGCTTTACAACAAACGGAATGTGTGTTATAACACCATTCAACATCACTTATCATGGGAAAATCGTGTAAAAACAGCAAAAAAAATTTTAAGATTTTTTTTTTTTTCGATCGAAAAATCCAAGAGGGGACCCTTGGGTGAAATTACATGAGTACCAGACGACCATTCCACACGAAATCAATCAAAATTCACATCGAGGTTCTCAGAATCGGCTGAAATTTTGCACGGAAGTTGGGTTTGGGCAAAAACTCAGAAAGCCAAAATATTTTCCCCGGGTCTGCCTCAAGAGACCCTGTACGGATGGTCAAAAAATCGAAATTTCGAGAATTTCCGAATTTTCGGACCACTGATAAAAAACTTCAACGGAATCATAGATAAATGAAATTTTTACACAAGTTAGGGTTTGAAGAGCCCTTCCGATCCCATGTTTGGGGTACCTCCCCAGATACC
>NW_022595764.1:0-1257 GCF_009176505.1 Sitodiplosis mosellana | reverse complement strand
CGATGTACTTGCTTGACTTTTTAATTTTAATATTGAATCCTTCAGTTCTAATTCCAATTCCTTTTTTAATAGTTGAATTACTTTGTACATGCTTCCATCTAAATCCTTTATTAATTCATTATGTTGAGCTAAATTTGTTGTAGCGTATACATCCAAGTCAAAAAATCCCGTTTTCAAAAGTTGCAATTCCGATTCAAGTTTTTCTATTTTTTCCTTTTTTAATTCATCAATTTCGTTTTTAACACTTTTCAGATTTTGTTTCAAGTTTTCATTTTCGATCATTAGTTTATTTATTTGTTCATTCCTTTCTCGAATCGAATTTTTAAGAAATTCAAAATTAGTTTCAGTTTTTTTTTGAAAATTGGTAAAATTTTGTCTTATTTTTCCAATTTCTTGTTTGAAACCTTGAGTTTGTTTTAAAACCTTTTCTGGTTTTTCACAGTGTTCATTATTTTTTCTTTTCCTTCCAGCAAGTCTTTTAAAATGGTTTTGTAACGCATTTTTCAGTTGTAGTTTGTTTGGTTGAATCACTTGTAAACTTAGTAGTTCGTTTGGCTTATGTTTCATTTGTAAATTTAGTGATTGATTGTTAATTTCACTATTCATTTTATTTTTTAAGTTTTGTTGAAAACACTGTTTTACTGTTTATTTTCTTTCGAAATTCACCCTTCGCGCTCAGAATGAATCGCAACGATTTGAGTCTGAAAATGTAATTTTTCTTCGCGCTCGTGCGAATTTTTCACTCTGATTTGAGTTCAGGTGAAAGACGATCAACTTTATAAAATTGAAAAATTTTATAAAGCGAGAGAAATTTCAAAAATTTTCACTTTAATCACTTGCTGATTTAAGTTTGAACACTGATTTTTTTCTTTGAATTTCAAATTGAACTTGAATCGCTAATTTGTGAACATCATGTCCCCCTTCGGGCGCCAATGAATAAAACTGTGAACTTTTTCTTTTTCAAATAACACTTTATTTTCACAATCAAAAGTTTCTTATAGAAATTTCACAATTTTATTTGCTGTTAAGCATTAGTTTAATTTGATTAACAAATTGCCTTTAACCTGATTAACAAAACAATCTTTTTCGGATTTTAAACTAATTCGCAGACACGTTACTTCAAAGGCTTGAGTTGAACTGAGCAGCTGATTCGGCATTTTTGCCGGTTATCATTCTGCTATGCACGTTATTTGCTTAACTGGTTCAACTAGCTTGTGTCTATTTTTACCTTCCTTTTATACTTTTTCGCGCGCTTGA
>NW_022595763.1:0-1764 GCF_009176505.1 Sitodiplosis mosellana | reverse complement strand
AAAACTGGTCCGAACTGGTCCAAAATGTCAAAATAAATTTTTGGACCAGTTCGGACCAGTTTTTTGGACCAGTTTTAGTGCCAAAGTTCTTATATTTTCTCACTTATCCCGTGTACCAATTTTCATTGAAATCGGACCACTTTGATTTTTCGTGATTTTTCGTGATTTTTGGCCTTTTGGCCTTTTTGCCCCATAACTCCGTAAACTTCCAAGAGCACCCCCAATTTTTTTTTCGAAATAGTTGTTTTTTTGGGGCAAGCTATCACTTGGTAAAGTGGAACCACCCTTTCCTGGCAAAAATCCTGGCTACGGCCCTGGACTGTAATATTTTTAAAGTTTATCCAAATATTTCAGCGAGTAACGTTCATGAGGGTCTGTAAAAGTTCAATTCTGTCAATTTTAGTACTATTTAGTACTACGTAGAATCACCTACAGTTGTGCAGAACCATTGAGAGGATTTAGTAGTTCTTAGTACATTTTAGTACTCTTTTAGTACTTTTAGTACTTGGTCTGCAAAGCCCATGAGAAGTACTAAAAAGTTGCTTCAGAAACTATTGCTCTATTTTGAGTAGTTGAGAAGTTATAGAACTCCGAAAATGCTCGATGATATCGTTTGGTAGCGACAAGTGACTTTGAGCCAAAAAAAGTAGGCTAGATGTGATTTTTTTGGGATAATGTATCAGGAGAATTGTTTAGTTTGACGCTGGCTACAATAATGCCGAAGACAAAATGCAAAATAAATGGATATTTTATGAGTTATGGTCGAAAAATTGAAAATATCGTCCATTTTTTCGACATTTTGCTCCACAGCACCTACTAGATGTGATTTTTCATGTGTAAAATGCTCATAAAATTTGTTTATTGGACTCTCAGCTACAACTTTGCCAGTAATAAGCTATCACCAAAAACGAACGATTTATTGACCAAAATTTGACATAGTATAGCCGGAGGCAGTTCGCAGTTTTCATTATCTCGATAATCATCTATTTTTTTTTATTTTTTTTTTTGGATTTTATGTAAAATTTCCCGACTCTTTTGATAACAAAGACGGCTGCGAACCACCCCTTCATATCGCCGAAAAACCATGTTATTGAAAAAACGCCTAAGTCGAAAAAACGAGATCCCCTGCCAATTCGGCAAAATCCAGCTGGGTTTTACTCAGCTATAGGTCTACTTTCGTCCCCGGATAGTCACGGTCAAGTTCTCTTGGGGCTGTTCCACCGTGTTTTCATTGGTTTAGAACAGTGAAGAACCAATTAGCTGGCTAATTAGCCGCATAAGTGTATACTGGCTAACGAATGTGTAGACCAGTGAGAACTGAACGCACTCATCTGAACTGAAGTTTGTGACTGACATTTAAATCACCAGGTCAGAGTTTAAATGAAACCAAACATCGACTTTTTTTTATTAAGTTTTTGAAAAAAATAATAACTCAAATTATAAAAATGACTTTTAAATTGAAAATAATTGAAATATATTATTTTTTTTAATTTGTATGATTTGAATCAGAATACTCAAATCAAAAATTATTATACTTTGAATGTACTCATTTCACACAGATAGCTGGCTAACGATTAGCTTACACCAGTTGTTGGTGTAAGCCAAGGCAAAGACAATGCTGGCTAACGAAATATCATCACTGGTTTAGAATATATGAACTTTTCTTAAGAGAACATAGAAAAAAGGTTTTGTCTTTATTGATGATTAAAAAAAATCTTATTATTTGGTAAAATTTGATGTTCTTTGAGTTTGTGCTTAGAAGCT
>NW_022595762.1:0-1427 GCF_009176505.1 Sitodiplosis mosellana | reverse complement strand
TTCACCTGTAAGTCATCTTTTTTAAGAAATTTCATCTGGGACCATTAATCATAATGTCTGATGTGTTTCCATAGGCGAGTGTCATCAGAAAACGACTGAAGTATTGAGTTTCTTATGTGTTTTGGTAAATCAATGATGAACAACAGAAACAATGTAGCACCAATCGGGTAACCCTGACCAGTTCCCGATGTAACTTCAATGGGGCTCGACATGTCATTATTCAGTTTGACAATCTGTTGGCGACCATACAAATACGATTTGATCCACTAGAGTAATTGTTGATTCAGTCCCATAATATCCAATTTGCGTATTAGTAAATCAATGCTGACCGAGTCAAAGGCCTTCGCAATATCCAAGTAAATTGCATCGGTTTGTATTTGGTTTTTCATTCCTAAAATTGCACACGATGTAAATTCAGCCAAATTTGTAGTTGTAGATTTTCCCTCCACAAATCCATGTTGACTGTTATCAATAATATTCTCCATGTGATAATTAAGGTGTTTGGCAACGATGGAATCAAGCAACTTCGGTATTACACATTGCAGGGCTACACCACGATAGTTTTCAACTTTAGCTTTAACACCGGTTTTTTGCACCGGTCTAACGAATGAACTGTTCCAAATTTCAGGCACAAATCCAGTGTCTAATGATTTCTTCAGCATGTGTGTTATTGGTTTCAACAGTGCTGTAGTACATTCTTTGACAAAAATATTTGGTATTCCATCAGGTCCAGATACCATGTTGTTTGGAAGGTTATTTATCGTATCCATAACCAACTCCTCAGTAATGTTGATAGTTGGTAAATTAGCACACAGATCCTTTAGCAATGGTTCATCTTCAGAATAATTCTCATTTTTGGTATAATCCGGTTCAGTGTACGCTTTGGCAAAATGTGTTGCGAAAAATTGTGCTATCACACCTCGGTTACTACTTTTCTTATCTCCAAGAACCATTTCATTCGGAAGATCAACATTCGTCTTTTTGGAACCATTCACGAATTCGAAAAACTTCTGTGGATCTTCATTGATAAGGTTTTCCATTTCGAGTTTGTAGTTTCTATATGCCAAACGTGCGCTCTTTTTGTATTCTCTTCTCAATTTGGAGTGTTCTTTTTTGGCGTAGTTTTTTTCTTCAATGGTATGTCTGGACCGGAAAACATTTCCATCCAATCGACGTCATTCAGCGACTCATTTATGGTATCGTAATCGGCATTCACAAAATCTCGGTAACTTTGGTTCGAAGTTGGTTTAAATTGGTTGCAATCAAAATTACCAATATTTATTTCATACGATATGTGATGTGACTCCTGGTTCAGCAGGTGACAATCATTTTTGGAACAATTCACGAAATCGGTGCTGTTAGTCCAAACTAAATCAAGCATCCATTCAAGTTGCCATTTTTGTTGATTTGCACAAGGCCCAGATCAT
>NW_022595761.1:0-2672 GCF_009176505.1 Sitodiplosis mosellana | reverse complement strand
TTTGGGCCAAGACCTTTCCAACGGTACCTAACATGCCGGGGCTCAAATAGTGTCCTGAGAAAATAGCATACTTACTGTATATATACTCGTGACGCAAAAACTGGCATTTTTGATATTTGGCTTGAAATGCACAGTCTATGGAGCGTCACTTGTCGGACTACCGTCCTCCGTGATTTATCCAAAAAAACCTTACAAAATTAGTGATATCAGATGAAAAACCTCTAGACGAGGTTGAAATGGAAAGACGCTCCGTGCGTGGATTTACCACTCAAAATGACTGATATCATTTTGTGTGACGCTAGGACGCTGTATTACTGGGAACGAAGTTCAAAAGTGTTTTTCGCACTCACTTTTGTGAAAATTTATTTACAATAAGAAAAAATATCTTGCGTCACGACTTTTGAATTTAGTCTTCAAGTCAAACTTTAAAGCGTTTTGCCGTTCAAAAGTATATCAAGATTCCATATATCCTTGCAATAAATAACACAAGCTATTGAACAAAGCCATGGTACGTGAGCCTGGATATAACGCAAAGGTATTCATCATATCGTTTGATCATTTACATTGTAATTTACAGCATGTGAGCGACGGTTGGTCTGTGGTTGTTTTTCAACTTTCAAACGACTTTGAAACGACATGTGTTTTTTGTTAATACCGAGAAGATGTGAACATTTTCATATTCAAACAGATAAGTCAAATAAACTCCACTGAACATTTCAAGAGTGAAAAATATTTGCTTGATTTTGCAATTCAATGTGGTCGAATTGCGTTGTTTTTCAAACCATATGGTGATGAAGGAATGTACGTAAACATCTAGTATTTGCCATGCGTTCCATTTAATGTGGAACGCAAAATTATGGACAGTTCCACCAATTGACGTCAATTGTTTGACATTTTCTTCTTCAAAAATGTTTGCGATTTTTATATATGAATTAAATAATTAAAGACGCCGGTATTTTGCGAAAATAATTTTCTTTTATTGAAAACAATGTTCTCGTATTGATGGTTTCTCAAAGAATGAATCAACGCCAACGAGTTACGCAGTACTAAGACTTTAAGATATCCGACTAAAATGCCGGAAATTAACTAACCAATGGTGAACCAAAATGCTGTCATGGCGGAGTAAAATGCCGGAAGGGCACATTCACTCACACATTCACATCTTCTCATTCACTCAATTGTCATTGCAAACAGTCATTCCATTATACATCATACAAATTACATAACAGCTCGGCCGTTCTGACTAAAATGATTGCCCTCAATCATATCAGATGAAAAACCTCTAGACGAGGTTGAAATGGAGTGACGTTCCTGTGCGTGGATTCACCACTCAAAATGACTGATATCATTTCGAGTGACGCTTTGACGCTGTATATAACGCAATTTGAATTTGTCCCCAAGTCAAGCTTTAAAGCGTTTTGCCGTCCAAAAGTCGTGACGCAAGATATTTCTCCTTATTGTATTATTTTAGTGGTCACAATGCGATCTGAGGCATATTTTACCGCATTTTATAATGTGCAATTAGAGGAAATTGGGACTTTTTCAATGGTAGTGGAAATTAGATAGTGCAATCTCCAGAACTTGTGAAATTAGAATGCAAATGTGTTACCCAGAAAATTGCAATTTCCTGATAATAAGACCTTAAAATAGACATACTTCTGGTAAAAATGTATTTTTACAAAAAAAAAGCCTTACAAAAGTAGTGATATCAGATGAAAAACCTCTAGACGACTTTTGAATTTAGTCTTCAAGTCAAGCTTTAAAGCGTTTTGCCGTCCAAAAGTAGTGACGCGATATTTTTCCTTATTGTAAATAAATTTTCACAATAGTGAATGCGAAAAACACTTTTGAACTTCGTTCCCAGTAATACAGCGTCCTAACGTCACTCAAAATAATATCAGTCATTTTGAGTGGTAAATCCACGCACGGAGCGTCACTCCATTTCAACCTCGTATTTCGTCTGATTTTTAATTCATGGATTTATTGTTATGCTTCCCATTTGATTTCGCGCGGCCTCAAGAAGGATCTTATAAATGCATATAGCTGTGCTCACGATTTTTTTTATCAAGATATCGTAATAAACTAAAAATATCGTTCGATATCGTTATTATGATGGAATCTTAATAACGCTATCAACTTTTTATCAGGATATTAACTATATTCAAATAATAACGTTATCGGATGAATCTTAATAATATCGTTTGGAAGTTATCAAGATCGAATCCTGATAATTTATCAACATTCAATCTTAATAATCTCGTCTAGAGGTTTTTCATCTGATATCACCAATTTTGTAAGGCAATTATTCTCGGAAAAAATACACTTTTGTCAGAAATATGTCTATTTTAAGGTCTTATCATTGGGAAATTGTAATTTTTCGGGTAAAACATTTGCATCCACATTTCACAAGTTTTTTAAATAGCAAATTTCAAGTTTCATTAAAAAAGTCCCATTTTCCCCTTATTGGACATTGTAAAATGTGATTAAATTTCAAAATATCCATTAAAAGAGTTTTGAAGTAATTTCAGACCCATTACTCCATTGGAACATATTAATTTCCAACCACCAAAGCTCCGGAAAGTGCATTTTTCATGTATCCCCCGAGCAAAAGCTCAATTTCATACGTTCAGATGCCAAAATGCCGATTTATGACCAAAATGACAACGAAATGG
>NW_022595760.1:0-4291 GCF_009176505.1 Sitodiplosis mosellana | reverse complement strand
AACATACGAGAGACACAATAATTGAAGTGCGTCAACATTAGTGATTAATGTTTATATGATCGAGCTTGAAGCAGTCGATCGTTGTTTATATTATATTGAACTATACAGAACGCCGTACTGTCAACAACGTTTTTTTTTCTGCTCCGTAGAAGTTACAATACTTTCCTTGTTATTTATTGTTTTTATTCACTTTCTTGTGATAATTTCGATTATAGTGCTAATTTAAACGATAGTTTTCAACGAGTATACTGTGGTTCAACGGATTAATTGAGTTTTTTCTACAAAATTGGACTAAATTCAATTCATAACAAACAACATAACCAACAAATCGCCAAATCAACCAAACCGACTGAAATCATGTCTAACCTACGTAAATGCAATCCTGATGACTGTCCAGCAGTGAATGTGAGTTCAAACTATTTAGTTCAGTGCTACAGTTGCCACAGCAAATCCCATTTGCCCTGCTATGATATTGTGCAATCAGCAAAAAATATCTTCGTGTCACAAAACATTGTGTTTATATGTGATGAATGCTTGACGGATAAATCACCTGTTCGTAAACAAGTCAAGAACATGGTTCAAGCCACTTTGAAACCGGGCGAATTGGGTATCTCCAACACACCATCTCGCCCGCTGCCCAAGACCACCAGCAAGAAAACAAAAGATGAGGCAACAAACAAGGCACTCGAAGCCCTAACCTCACAAATTGAGAAAAATACCGAGCAATTGGCATTGTTGAAACAAAGTGTCAATGAAATGGATTCGACGGTGAAGGAGACGGCAAAACAACATCATCATGATTCACGAAACGTATCGAATGCTCCAAATTTGCCGCCTGCTCATGATGAACAAAAGACATCAATTGATGCTGATGCTCGTCGTCGGAATTTGTCTCGAGTGGTTGATGCAGCAACAAAATTGGCCGTGAAAAATCGTCAATTGATGCCGGGCACGGTCGAATCATTGAATCATGGTCTCGGAAATGCTGTGAATTTACACGCACGCAAATCACATGCAAATAATAAAAATTATATCGAGCGCGTTAGTCTGCCCAAAGCAATTTATGTTTCACGTCTTGAACCGACGGTTATGAAAGAGGAAATCGTAAATTTCATCAACACTCAGATACCGAACGTTGATCAGGCTCACATTTCAGTGCGTTGCCTGGTAAAAGCAGGGCAAAATCTCGAGGAATTGACTTTCATTTCATTCCGTGTTGCGTGTACCGAAGCACTATATGAAAAAATGATTTTGCCGTCATTTTGGCCACAGCACGTATTGATTGGTGATTTTGTCGAGGAACAGAAGCCGAAGAAAGAAAGAAAACCGCTTGGAAATTTCGTTTCAAGCAAAATCAATGAGTTGGCCAACAAAAGCAGTGGTAATCCGGAGACGATGGAAATGGATGATTCAGCTACGGCCTCAAAAAACGATTTTATCGACCTGTCACATCTCTCAACGGACGGCTAAATATTGAAAAAGTAAATCGGATCTGTAACCATCGGCAAAAAATTCTTCTGCAATTCATCTGCTACTGAACATACCATCATTTCACTGACGGAGACGTGGCTTACCAGTGGTCATAGTTCTTCTGAATATTTCGATGAAACGTACAATGTGTTCAGAAAGGATCGCTGCGAAACAAATTCAAGTTATGAAAGAGGTGGCGGAGTGCTAATTGCAGTTCGCTCTCATCTCATTTGCAATGACATCGTATTGACTGGTACAGCCAACATCGAATGTGTATGTGTAAAAATTCAAACAGCGAACAATTCCAATGTGTTCATTTACAACGCATACATTCCACCACGCTCGGATGAAAATGTTTACATCGCTCACTTTCGTGCGATACGCGCTCTGTACGACATGTCAAACCAAAAAGACACAATTATACTGACTGGCGATTTCAACATTTCAAATTCAAATTGGGTTCCGGATGAAACCGAGACGAATGTACTTCTACCAGCATTTATTGCACCAAAATTCGCAGCTGATTTCATCGACGATGTTCTAAATCTCGGGTTGCAGCAAGTCAACTATATTCGGAATCCAGGAAATAACCTGCTTGATTTGGTATTCACCAACGATTCAACCAGTCTCGAGATCTCAAGTCCTTCACCGCTGATCGACATTGACAATTATCATTTGCCCATTTTAATATCATTCGAATGGCATCTGCCCAGTACGTCAACGACTCCGAACTCTACGTTCAATTTTAAAAAAGCTGATTATGTCTCGATCAACCGATTCCTTGATAGTGTCAACATTGAGATGCACTTTCAATCGAAATCGCTGGATGAAAAAGTCTCATTCTTGAATAACGTGATTCATGAAGCCATTAACCGGTATGTACCTAAATCAGTCAACAGATTTGATGCAAACTGTCCATGGAAAACCAAAGAACTACGCCGATTGAAGAATAAACGAAATAAGGAATGGAACAGATCAGGTGACAGCATCAACTACCGTAATGCTCTAGCCGAATTTAACTCATTGAATATTCAACTGTACAATGACTACGTCAAGAAAATGTCATCGTCTTTGGGCACAAATCCAGCATCATTTTGGCAATTTGTTAATTCAAAGAGAAAAAATGCAAATACACCCCAACTCCTTCGTTATGGTGAAAAAGAAACAACAAACACATATGAGCAGTCGAAAATGTTTGCCGAATTCTTCAGCACGAACTTCCATGATTCATCGCGTCAAAATATCAACGACAATCAAATGAATGACCGTCACATTACAACGAACGTTTTATTTGATCTTGACGAGCATTTTGTTTTTGATGAGCTCATGAAAATCGACACAACTAAAGGAATTGGACCGGATGGTATTCACCCTTTGCTACTTCGAAATTGCTCGGCATTACTCTACAAACCACTATCGATTATTTTCAACGAATCACTTGCATTATCAGCGTTCCCCACCGCTTGGAAACGATACAGTGTCAGTCCTGTCTTCAAGAAGGGCGCAAAATCGAACATTGAGAATTACCGTTGCATTGCTAAGTTGCCTACCATTGCTAAATTCTTCGAAAAACTGGTAAACATCAAACTCATCAAATTGATCGACACTCAAATAATTCCGCAGCAACACGGATTTATGAAACATCGCTCAACGACAACGAACCTCATGGAATTCACTCACTACGTGATTAAGAACCATGGTCAAGTTGATGTGCTCTATACCGACTTCAGCAAAGCCTTTGATAGGGTAAATCATCGCATTTTGATATCGAAACTTAAAAAATTCAACCTTCCGCTTAATCTTGTCAACTGGATCGAATCGTACATCACCGATAGACGACAATTTGTGTTATACGAACATCAACATTCTGACGATTTTGTAGTTAACTCCGGAGTTCCACAAGGAAGCCACATAGGACCGACATTGTTTTTGCTGTTCATTAATGATATAGCGACGAAGCTAGGCCCTGACGTCTTCATTTCACTATTTGCTGATGATCTCAAAATTGCAACGATTATAAATTCACCTGATGACATCAATAAACTTCAATCGGCAATAAACAAACTCAAAATATGGTGTATTGAAAACGATCTACACCTCAACCTTGATAAATGTGCAATCATGTCAATCTCAAATCGCCAGACTGCGAACATCGTAATTGGTAAATACTTTTATGGTGCCCATGAATTTCGTAGAGTCAACGAACATAGAGATCTCGGTGTACTCATTGATTCAAAATTGAACTTTATCGAACACATTAACGCCATCACTGCTAAAGCAGCGTCGACTCTGGGTTTCATCAAGCGATTTTGCTACGACTTCAGAGATATTTGCACACTCAAGTCACTCTACTATGCTTTGGTTCAATCAGTACTGGAGTATTGCAGTGTGGTTTGGCTCCCGTTCTATGAATGCCACAAAGGGAAAATTGAAAGTATTCTCATTCAATTTACAATGTTTGCGTTGAGAGAATATCAAAATGCAGCGAACAACTACACGATTTCGAGCTACGATCAACGCCTGTTAAAACTTGACATGCAATCGCTACAAAGACGACGTATAAACGCTTCAATGATGTTCTTCTACGATCTCATCAATGACATTATTCATTGCCCGCGACTAAAAAACTTCGTCATCCAAAATACAAATGCAAGAAATACGCGAATTTCATATTTATTTAAAATTATCGACCAGCGATTGAGTATCACGAAAACCGCCCCTATCAACCAAATGTGTTCATACTCCAACTTGATTAAACCATTATTTCAACAATCGTCTTCACGCAACAACTTTAAATCGTCACTCAAAAAACTTCCTGATA
>NW_022595759.1:0-2473 GCF_009176505.1 Sitodiplosis mosellana | reverse complement strand
ATAGCATAGGAGTACTTTCACCCCCTTATAGTCAAGGTCATGTTCTACTACTACTGTTCCACTTATCTCTTATCAGTTGCGCGCAAATCGCGCACATAAAAAAGCAAATTTTATATAGAACTTTTTTTTTCTTATCATTTTTCGCGCTTTTCGCGGAACTGATAAGAGATAAGAGATAATTGACTTCAGCAATGTTATAGAAGACCTCGAGTGCTACAACTTTGTCGAAGACACCAAGTTGTTATCTCTTATCAGTTCCGCGGAAACCGTGGAAAACCGCGAGGACCCGCCAAAAATGAACATACTCGCCTTTAACCATTTTTGAGTCGAAAGAAACTTACTCTTCTCTTTCACAACAAAGTCAGATGAACTTACTCTCCTCTCGATCTAGTCAATAGATATGAACGCCTTCAGAGTTCTTTCGAATTTAAAAAAAGAAATAAATCCATCATTACTATCAAAGCAAACGAATGAAAAGATGTGCATTAGAAAAGCGGAGCCCATTCGATTTGTGAAGTTAAATTGTGTATATGTGTATGTCCAGTGTCTGTGCGAGAGTATTGCGAAATAAAACTGAGCAGCAACATGACATGAAAATGGAAAAAAAAATGACTAGGACATGGAAAAGAGATGAAAAACGATCGAAAAAAGAGAAAGGCGAGTAGAAAACAAGGCAAGTCTGAATATAGATAAATGAAAGGACGATTTTCCACGGAAACCAAATACACAGACAAATGTAACGGACTATTGCGAAAGTACAGTCATAAGCTGTGACTCATCAACGATTGGTCTTTTTGATTTTTTATTTGCTTCTCTTTGGAAAACTCAAGCTTTATTGAGAAATACCCGTGACTTGATTCGTGTTTCATATTTACTACAATCATTCCATCATTTCGCAACATCATTTCAGGTTATCAACTGCTGCCAAACATTCGCTCTCGCATCTAATCACCCACACACAACTTGAACGTATTATATATCATTTGATATTAGATTCGATTAAACTATCAAACAAGAGTCAAAGTCGAGTGTTGATAAACTGAACGCTCAAAACTTGTTATTGCAAAAGTGGTGTTAAGTAAATTTTATCGACGTGCGTTCAATGTGTTTAGGTTCATTTTCGATGGATTTTATGGGCAAAGTTCTTTCGATCATTCTCCATCTCTACCTCCCTCCCTCTTACTCTATCCCCAATTCTCTCTCTCTCTCTCTCTCACTTTCTATCCTCTTTCTGTGTATACGTTTAATTTGCCTTTATCCATTTATCCTCATTCGAATTTCAAATAGCACAAACTATTAAAAATCTACTGAATCACTGTGTGAGCGATTTGGTTGACGGCAAACTTTGTTTATTTAGTCATCAAAATGGTATTACTCGTATTTTAGAACACAGTTTGTGGAGGCTGACGCAGTAGTTTAAGAGTAATTTAAACTTTAAATATTACTTTCGAAGGGATTTTTGGTGTTCAAAAATAAGCCCATCGAAATGGGCTTCTTTTCTTTTTTCTCTCTTTACCTCTTGCAAAAAGTTTGCCAACGCCAATGTTAACATCTGCTCTAAAGATGTTCGACATTCGACTGGTTTTTCGCATTCAGGCCAAGTACTTTTTTTCCATCGCTCATAAAGGCCTAACATGTAATGTGTTGTTGTTGTTGTTTCTGATTCCGATTTGAAACTTCGAAACGATGACTTTCAAGAAAGGCACAATGTTAAATTTGAGCTATCCCCGAAAGAAAAGCGAATCAGTTTGTGCGTTCGGTCGACTTAAACTGCCCTATCACAATGTGAAATGTGGTATTTTTCGAAATCAAATGGCCTATATTCTGGCCAAATACCGATATCGTTTCTTTCGGTAGAAAGAAAACGGAAATGAGGATTTCGTTCATTTCTGCACTGGATTCGGATATGACTGGTTTGAAACGAAAGGAAAGCGACCATGAAATGATTACATCGAACAATGACTATTTGATGTCAAAAAAAACGAACAGAGTTTTTTCTCTCTATTTCATCAACAGAGTCAGCTGTCTTAATGTATCGAAATCTCAGGTCAAAGAATCTGCCGCATATCGTTGGTTGCTGATGAAAAGTTTTAATTTCGTGATTAGCACCCGAAACGATAACAGAATACCGATCCGAAATTGTGTGATAGTCAATAAAATATTGCTTATGTGCCATAACGCTGCCGCTATGATTCTGATCAATTTATTCAGATGGTTTTTTTATTGCCATTCTGGAAAATGTTCGAGTTTTATTAGTAAATAGGCATTCAGAATGTTTTCGGCCAATAAATCGGTTTTTGATGAAAATTTCAATTAGTATTCCACTGTGTTGTTGCCGATTGAACCCACGCAGTTTTCGCAATGTTGAATTTTCTCATGGTGATGAAACTAAACGTGTCTATTCCGGATAAAGATCGTGGCTTTTCAATGTTATCATATCGCAGACGAACTTACACACACACACACACACACA